>NW_015538003.1:311716-380861 GCF_001515605.1 Sinocyclocheilus anshuiensis
AGGGGTTTTAATAAAAGTCACAGTCAACCCTCAGTTTGCTGCTCACAACGTCAGAACGATCTATAAGCGGCTGTGAGGAAGAAAACCCACAAACGAACATATGTTTTAACTTTGGTTCCAAGCCGACTAACACACTGAAATGAGCTGGAGTTGCCGCCGACGTTTCATCCGTTTCATGCTCCCTGAATGATGTCATGTAATGGAATAACTGGAGAAGATGACATTTTAGTGCGAGGAAGGAAACGCACAATTAAAATCAGAGTGAATCGGCATTACACAAATCTGTCTTTTGGCTGCTGCACAGGCCTGCACTAGCCCCCGCGTGTACAGTGTGTCTTATTTCACAAGCAGCGAAGTTGTAGCCTATGCATGTATGTGTGTTGTTTGGGGTTCTGTAGCGTTATTCAAAAACATCTAAATAATAATAGCTAAATCACGCCTTCCCGTTAACAGCAGAAGACCAGTGGACCGAAGCTTGGCAACGAGACAGCGTTTGGATGGAATGTAATCCCCGTAATTTATTTTACAAGCCTAACGCTTCATTACTGTAATATTGTTGTAATCACCACATAATTGCTGCTTCCTTGCCAAAATAAGACGTAGGTCAGCCTTACTGAGATCAAAGTGGGAATTCAATATAGGAAGTAATCAGGAAATTAAAATGTTGATAGTATTATTTAGGACTATAAGACTATATATTTATATTATTTACCGGATTTTTATTTCATATTTGTTACGATATAGCCTAACTGATGCCTGTTTATAGGCTGTTTATTGTGACCTCTGTACTCAACTGCTTTGTGTTTTTTGTGTGAGCCTTTATTAGGAGTCTATTTGTCTTTGTAGAAAGAACCGAGTAGTGCCATTTTTTTTTTACCTGGAAAAAGGAACAGGGAAAAAGCGAGAATTAAATCAATGTGTGTTTCCAAACAAAACGAATGGAATCAAAGACGCGATTGTTTTTTCTGTGGTTCTCTCCGCGGGCGATCCCTCTCTTCTTCAGATGACCCCTCACTGGAGTCTTGGACTGTGCGACACAAAGGCGAGCAGATGGGCTCTAGTCTCCTCTTTTCTCTTTCTCTCTCTGCACTAACAGCCTTACACGCAAAACTAACACACGTCTCAGCGCCGTTTCTTGAGGACGTGCTCTTGCCACCATCACCGTCCTGAACAAACTCTGTCAGTTAGACATTCTGGCTGAACAATAATGTCATTTCTATTCTATTTGGACTGTTCAATGATTTGACTATCTATCTATCTATCTATCTATCTATCTAGCTATCTATCTATCTATCTATCTATCTATCTATCATTTGTTCATTTAGGCTATCTGTTCAATATTTACTGAATATCAAACATTTTAAAGTAGTACAATAATTGTTCCAACTCGCATATTGAGCTGAAGGGCAGCCAGGCCTGAGAATCCGCCGTGTTCATTGCCTTTTCAGCCCACCTCGAGAAGTGGTTTAGTCCTCAGAAGTGTATTTGGCATGAATAGATTGGGGTCTCAACAAAGCGCCCGAGCTCTGGGCTCCTCCTCATCGGTGTTTGGAAACCACTGGTTCGTGTGATGAGGCCGAGTGGAGATCTGGGTCTGGAGGCGCTCTCTCGCTGCATTAGGCTGTAATGGGTTTGGGATGACCTAAACGATTTGTTGACTGGGACAATAAATCTGTTGTGTGTTTCTTGGCATGCTGAGGGGAGGATTACAAGTTGTCGTACAAAGGAATGCAAATTGCTGGCCAAACTGTTGGAGAGGGCTTGAAGGAGGCGAGCAATTCGCACCATTTGTGCGGATCCCTGCTTCTTTTTCTTCCCTTTATTTTATGTTTTTCTATTAGGCCTAATAACTGTGAAGGGGTTGAAAGTAGTCACTGTATTCATCCCAAATCAATGGATCACCCATAGCAAGCCCTGTAGACCTCTAGATTTGCATTCCATTGAAATATCGACGCCAAGAGGTGACCAGGAGGACAATGTCCTTCACTGGTGTTAGGACATTTCTTTAGGGAACCGCGTGAAAAGTCTTGAATCACTAGATTTTCTTCACCCTCTTCGATCTCTTCTGAGCCTCACTGTGTAATTATATCACATCAATTCACCTGCTATAGTTTTCATAACAGTATCATTTGATTGCAATAGTTGCTAAAAATACTATTCGATAGATTTAGAATATTGTAGGCTATTATATTTACGCGTTTTGAAGAAATGCTTATAGTCCTAAAGACAATTTAAATAGTTATGTTCTTAATATCTTAATGTCGTACATCTCAAATTATTTTTGTTGTTCTTTAGTTTTAAAATAAAACGATATTTTATTATCTTTATTATATTTTTATTTAAAGTGATATTATTTAATTATTATTATTAATTTCCGTATATGTGATAGGCCTACAAAATTACAGCTTAAAGTGGGTTCTCAGATCTGAGATGGACTGCAAAAAGCAGCTTCATTCAACAATAAAACGGTTCAAATAAGTAATTTCAGCACTTGGTATTTCAGCAGAGTGTGGTGGAGCTTGTAGATCAGTCACTTGTAGGCCTTTGTGTATTATAAGCACAATTCAATGTCTCTCTGTAAATAATCTTTCAGGTTTAAAGTACGTTGGATGTCTAATTTGTAATATTGTATTTAAGCCACTGTAAAGCATTTCATCCATCTTGGTTGTTCTGTAATCACGGTGGATAAATCGCCTGTCCTGTAGATGATTTCAGTTTCGGTGGTGAAGAATGAGTGTGACAAAGCTGTGTTCAACAGCGCCTCCTAGTGACCACCAAATAGGCCTACAATGTAACGCCTAGTTCCCGAGACACACCTCGAATCCTTATGAAGTTTCTGGGTTCTTCACCGAGAAAATAAGACCACATATTTTTATTAGTCAATTATAACGAACGGTAGACTATATATTTATACTACAAAAGTCATTTCATTATAGGGATTAAAAAGATAAATATCGACGATTTTATAACCTACTAAATAACCCTTTATATTTTATTTGATGAAGTCTATTTAACGCCATTAATCAACCTCAGTGCTAAAAGTTAAAAGCAAATATTTTCACCATCTGTCATAGAAATAACAGGCTAATCCACTAAATGATAAAAAATGATAATTTCCAAATCTAAGCTATGAACTCATCCATCCATCTATCATATTTGTGTGTGTGTGTGTGTGTGTGTGTGTGTGTGTGTGCGTGCGTGGAGGAGTTGCTGGAAATTCAGATGACTCCAGCACATAGTCAAATCTCTAAACCTATTTGTATTCCCTCTCCTTTACCTCCCTACCTCTTGATCAATGGGGAGGGATCCGTCGTTTTAATTAAAACACAACAACAACGTTCTAGTTTGAAAGTCTGCTCCTGGAGAATTCTCAGGAGACGTCAGGCTCCTCCCAGTTACCAGGTTTAATGGCGCTGTGCTAAAAGCACCTGTCATGTGAGAGTTACAATGATATTTTACGACCGCCCGCTTCTAGGGACAAGCCATAATTGCGATCCCCATAACTTTTAACGGACTTTTTGTTGCATAACAGCAAAGATGGTTATTTTAAAAAGACAATTACGAGAAAGCGCGTGTGAGCGCGCAAGAGAAAGACTCTGCGTATCTCGATTTATGTCATAAAAACTGCACTTAAGCAAAAGGCCACTGAGAGTATGGCAGGCCGTTTTCACGTTTATTCCTTAAACTGAACTAGTATCTAAACTAACACGAAATAATCGTTAGCCTATAGACGAATGAAAGAGATTAATTCGAGGCCTTGCTAAAGGCGAATCAAAGTGAAAATCTGTTGAAGACCCTCACCGGGAATCTACTCATCCTAACCACCCACGCATCTCTTTATGCAAACCTTGGCTCACCCCTCAATTAATCTCATTGTCTTTGATCAACACTTGTCCTAAATTTAAACCCATTGGCACTCGGCTGCCCATATGTGGCACGCTGCGTGAGTGGTCGTGCGACCACGATTGGTTGATAAATACAATTATGACATGGCACAAAAGACCTGAATATCCATTTCTAAGGAGTGGCGCGAGTGTTTTTCCCGCCACATACAGTACGTCGCCCTGGAAACGGTGCCTCTAGAATGCAGATCAGGCGCTTGGCTCTTGTGTTCTTCTCAGCAATCGAGTTTGATAGCTGTCACTTTTGTTCACAGGAAAAGGGGGCAGGTGGAAATTACAATGTGCTCCGAAACCATCGCCCAGATCTTTTTGCTCTCTCCAGTTCTGAATTGATCAATTTACCTCCTTTTTTTCTTTTTTGCCCTTCCACTTATGAGCGCCAGAGTCCTATAAAACCGCTCACTTAGGCGTGCGCGGCGGCAGCGGGAGAGAGGTCAGTGTTATCCAAACAGTGCCATCGGGCCATTTGCTATAGCACCCTCCAGCCAGCAAGCCCGAGGAATCAGAGCCCGTCACTTCAATCAAGCTTACAAGCACAAGCTGTGCACAATGAATTTATAATGCCAAGAGCAGAGGAGCAAAATCACACCAGAAGAGCAAGGGAGAGTGAAACGGGGAGAGAGAGATGGAGAGTGTGTGGGAGGTGAAAAGCATTGCACACACACACACACAAATAGAGTATTATGCTATCGGTGTCAATGGCTCCTATTTTGCTTGTGCGGTTGCTTGTTTACAGATGGAAATAAACAAGTGATTGTTGAAGGTGAGAAAATAGACTGTGAGCAAAGCCAGCAGTAAACAGGGACCTGTTGTCATTGTGTGTGTATATATGTATGTGTGCCAACAGTGTTAATGTGCTATTGTCAGGTAGCTGATGTGTGGGTGTCTGGTTATGAAGGTTTATTTCAAGAAGCGGCTGTGTTTTCTCAACACTTTATATATGTAACAATACTGTGACTAGCTATTTGAATATGGTGTGTGTGTGTGTGTGTGTGTGTGTGTATGTTTGTCAGGGATGTTTGCCCATTTTACACCTGGCTGGTGGCCTTTGACCACATTAAGTTCTTAGTTATTATGGCTGCTCTTATCATGTAGCTACAATCAAACGTTTAAAGAGAGAGACATATACATGTTTACCTAAAGAAATTGAATAGGAATGAAAGAACAGAAAATAAGAGGAAACATCTTGAGGTAAGGAGAAAATTAATCAAGCTGCAGTTCCTCATCTGTCCTCTAGTTTTAAATGGAGCCTAGTCAGTCTTTGGCAAACAGGATGTTTTTACGAGGCAGCACTGCAATTACCTGTTACCTTGACTGTCTCGGGTTTAAGAGCATGTCGGCCTTGGGGTTACCTGGATACACCTGGGGGAGGTGATAAAGATCTTAAGTTAATGGAGCCAGTGAGTTCAAATTAAACCCATTCCAAGTTAGTGTCCAGGTTCTCCATCAGAGTGCGTCTGAGGCCTATTACCTTGTTTGTCTCCAGGGTCTCAGTTAAGGACAGATGCCATTCACTGTGTATTTCTGCATCTACAAATAAAGCTAAATGCTGTTTCCATGGCGTGGACCGCACCCTGCAACACTTTCGGTGACATTTCAATCAGGTGTTTGGATACTGACTGATGGGAAAATATTTGATCACTTATCGGTGCATGCTTCTCATCACTTAAACTTAGAATTTGCATATGTATGTGTGTGAATATCTGGATGCCAGTGTGTGTGTGTGTGTGTGTGTGTGTTTGCATAGTGAGCATTTAGCATCAGTTAGCAGACAATAGCCTCACAAACACACACTCACCCCCATAGCACTGTTTGATCAAATTTAATCCAGGCCCATTTGACATCCACCTTCCCTATGACCTCAAGCAAACTCCTCGGGGAGATGAAGGCTAAGGTGTGTGTTTGTATGCCTTGATGTCTGACTAAGGAGTAAACGCTGATGGTCAAACACGCATCCCTTTTTTTCTTTCACTCTCTGTCTACTCACTTCCAAATCCACCCCAATCCATTCCTCTTCTCCTCCCACCTTGAAAAAAGGAAAATAATTGTTTTATGGCTCAAGAGCCAAAGTGGGAATTTATGACCTTATGGATCTGTTGAATATCTGGAAAATTGCAATGATATAAATAATTACACTCGGTTTGATGGCACCCTGCACCTTTAAAAAGTTTTCTCAAATCTGCTCACAGGTGATGAAATAAAGTCAGAGAGTGGCATAAATCTCCTAAACAATATTCAGAGCATGCTTTCTATTTGATCTGTCAACATTGCAGTGGATAGTCTGCAAAAACCTGGTTTCTTTTTTCCAGTTTTGCTTTTTACAAAACACCTAACCTCGGTTTTTTAACTCTGATCTGTAAACCCTTTTACTCAGAACCATTCTGGGGTCAAATGATGCCTTCTTTTGCTTAGTCAATAAAAAGAATCAAATATGTTAGAATTATTCATTACGGGGAAAGTATCTTTGGATAAAATCATATTTGTCATATGTCATATATTTAAAATCATACTTTTTACCATCTAGCTGCCTCAGTAGACAAGCTTTCATGTGTATGTAATTATCAGACATCATTATGTGGTGATTGTCATCGCTGGAGCATCAAAGCTTGGGATCTCGCGTGCGTGAAGCGTACCACTACTTTCCCCCTCTTCGCTCGCGCGCTCTCTCTCGATATGTCCAATTATTTATTTATTAATTTATTTATTTTGAATAAATTTGTTAGCGTGTATTTGTTTTTGAGTGCACTCTCTCGAGCTGCAGTCGCTATCAAAGAGAGCGCGTGAAGTGCCCCTTGTTCACAAATAATGAATCGGTGAAACGTCGAGAAAACCCGTCAACAACGACATACTCACCCTTTTCTTAATTCGCTCTCATTCTCTTGCCCTATTAAAACATTTCTTCATGGGTAGCAAAATATGTATTCCATGGCGCGCCACGCCATATATATAGAGAGACATGGCACATTTAATGCAAACTGATCTTGTATATTTCAGTTTCTGTTTTAACACATTTTGTTTAAACCTCTGTAACTTATGTTTTTGTATTTTTTTATATTTCAAACGCTGATATCCCCATATATGCCTGCTAGTAATTAAAATAGCCTACTTTAGAAACAACTTGTCACTAAATTGGGCTGGGTTGAAACACTAATATAAAATATGGACATTTTAAATTTTTTTGCACTAATTTACCGTGAAAATCATACTTCTTTAAAATAATTATTAGGCTACGTCCAATCGTCTCCATTTCATTTCATTTTTTTAATTGAACATGGTAAACATTTAATTCAAACAAAGCAAATTAAATCGGAAACAAATAGGCCTATGTACAGCACAAAACGTGCTAAAGTACGTTCCATAATATTCCTAGTTTATTTATATATTTAAATGTAGACGAAAAGCTTATGTGGATGTTATAGCTATATTAAAATAAAATAGAACCTGTTCATTTAAATGACACATTTTTTTTGTGTCATCTGTTATTCATAACTGAAATTATAAGCGAAATTTTTAACTCTTACCTCAAAACTGTTTTTTAGATATGTTTATATTTTTGCACAGACACTTTACTGTCACCTCAGGAGGTAAACACAATTAATACCTTTAAAAGCAACAGACTGCATTACAAGCAGTTATGTAAATTCTGTATTTACATATAGCCAACATGTTGTTTATCATAAGATATAACTCAAGAGATATTTTTAAGCGTTGTAAATGATATTGCATTAAGGCAGTGCACTCTTAAAAATAAAGGTGCTTCAAAAGGTTCTTCAAGCGATGCCATAGAAGAACCTTTTTGTCTAAATGGTTCCATAAAGAACCATTAACATCTGAAGAACCTTTCTGTTTCACAAAAGGTTCTTTGTGGCGAAAGAAGGTTCTTCAGATTATAAAAAGGTAAGAAAGAGATGGTTCTTTAAAGAACCATCTCTTTCTTACCTTTTTATAATCTGAAGAACCTTCTTTCGCCACAAAGAACCTTTTGTGAAACAGAAAGGTTCTTCAGATGTTAATGGTTCTTTATGGAACCATTTAGACAAAAAGGTTCTTCTATGGCATCGTGAAGCACCTTTATTTTTAAGAGTGTGGATGTTGGTTTATCCTTGCATGGCTCCTACTTTATTGTCTGACACCCACACAAAGGCAAACTAACCTCAATGGAAACACTGTGCATAGTCACATTATAGAACAATAATATATTTTGTCATAGAGCAAGATTAGAGCTACATTTTTTCAAGGTGAATATTGATGCACTAATGTGTTTTTCCCAGATGTTCCTCTGAAGGAACTGAAATAATAGCACTTATTTGAAATAATAAATTGTCCTTACCTGGTGATCTCTTAAGAAAGGGCTTTCAATGGCAGTCCCTTACATAAGCAACAAAGCCCCTTTTTGTTATGTGTTTTAGAAACATGTCCCTGAATTTGTATTGATCAAATGGAAAATAATATAGCCTGAATTTGTAGTGCTATATTTGAAAGACCCCGAGTTGATAACCATTGTGTGCATGCTTTATCTTTCGTTCTACTCAATTAGAACTGCTGTAGGTATATTTCCAGAGAGCATTTGAGGGCCCCAAACAAAATACAAAATATATGTTTTATATATAAATACAATCGAATATTAATTGTTAGCTATCCTCAGCATCTCCACAGTGTAGTATAGACAAGATGCTGAAACCACTCCATCTTGGTCTGGCCCTGGTGAGCCTTAACCTTGGACCATATGACCGTGGAAAGGGGGGCTTTAAAGCTGAGGGGGTCCTGGAGGTGTGTGGGCAAAGTCATGCCTTCCACATTATATGCTTTAACATGGATAGCAAATCCAGCACGGTTAAACAAACTTAACCTTCATTTGTGAAACGGTGCAACTCAAAGGGCAGAAAACGACTTGTGAAAGTAATTACCGCTAGGGAAAAGCAACAGAGGGAGAGAGAGAGAGAAACGGAGTGGAGGTAAAGAACAGAAATCATTTAAGATGAAGAGGCATTTTTAATGAGTTTGCTCAGACATTGATTTTCCCCAGTAATCTTTTATTAATATGCAGTGGGCATTCTGTCCCCAAGCCCAGGGAGGGGTCACAGCCTGTCAGGACCCCTACTCCCTCAAATAACACCCCAAAGCCCAGGGAAAATGGTATTTTAGCAAAGGCAAACATTGTCCTGTCTTGGCTTAAGGGGCGAAATAGCTGTTTATTTTAAAACTTGTTCCTTTCTGCCTGGAAAAGTGACATACTTTGAGGCACAGCGGCAGGAGGTGAATATATATATAAAAGAAATGCATAAAATTGATATCTTTGCTTATTGATTTTATTTAATACTCGAGATGTCAAGTTGTAAGTGTTTGAACTTCACCCAATTGCAGTATTTAATTGGAAGGAAAAACATATTAACAATTGTGCAGAATAATTAATTAGCCTACATAAAAATGCATTTTAGATAGATGAGACAGTGAAACTGATTTATTTGATGGGAAACAATTTAATTTTGTTCCCATTGTATTTATTTTAACCAAATGTAATATATAGGCTAGCGTTTCAAATCATTTAATATTAAGCATTTGTCAGTGCTTTTAGTTTCTTTAAAGTGTAATTGAGAAAGAACTTCTAAAGATAAAAGCATGACAAGGATTGTTATTGTTAGGCCTACTGCATTTTCTTACATAGTAGGCCTACTGTGTTATAGCTTTTATTATTTATATCAGAACTGTTCGTTATAAGAACTTAAAATTATATTGTTATATAAAAATCTGATAATAATTTTTTAAACCAGGATTATTGAACGTAGACAAACCATGCATCTTTTGAAACGTATTTCTTGAGGTTGCATGTTAGACTGCAACCCATTTCTTTCAGTTACAAAGGCGTTGTCTGCCACCTAGTGGCTAAAACAGGATGGATTTATTACATTTTCATTTACATTTAGTCATTTAGCAGACGCTTTTATCCAAAGCGACTTACAAATGGGGATTACATTAAATGGGTGTGAAGGGAAAGTTTATCCGACAATAAGAATGTTGTCATTTTTACTTACCGCATTCTAACGCAGTTTTAATTTTTGTTCATTTTTGGGTGAACTGTTCATTTCAATTATGTGTTAAATCATCTTTGAACGTGTATTCTAATACCATGTCGACCATACCATTTCCATCCCTATTTAATAAAAACTATATTCGTATTTGTTTTTACAATTGTAAAATTGTAAATGTAATAAATAATTATAATAATAATAATAAAATGATATTATACAAAATTATAATAACATTTTATGGTTTGAGTGCCAGTAGAGGGCAGTATACGTTGATTTCTCAGCAACGCTGCAAAATATCAATGGACAGGACAAGTGAAGTTTGTTTACATAACTATAACTTTAATACTTGAGAAATCCATGAAAATATACTCTTCATGAAATAATAAATATAAAAATTCTGTATGAACAAATGCACAATTTACAAAATATAAGTGTCATCTCTGTGAACTATTTAAGTTATCTGTCAGTGACCATATCACATAATAAGCCTCTATTATATAATTTAGGTGTTTAACCTTTTTTATCATATTGATAATTTTGGTATAGTTTCTTTTAGCCCCATTTCATTTATTAGAAAAAAATGCACATTCATATTTTGCTGTCTGCTCTGATGGGGCGATAGGGAACAGTCATGGTGGTATTCACATAAAAAGGTACAATCTTAGCTGATTCTTATTGCATAAGTATAACAAAATGTTCTTGTTTTTCTCTTATTGTTATTCTTACCGACTACCATTCTGCCAGATGTAACAATTAGAAATTACTCACATACGTCTACTATTACATACTGCGGCAACTAATTTACTGTAGGCAGACACCCAAAATTGATCTAAGCAGTACCTAAATGTACTTCACTGCCATTTATTTTCGCCACAGGCAAAGTCACTCAGATAAAATTCTGATTGAGTTGGTTTGTGAGCTTCCAAGAGACCCATTTCCCTCTTCAGGAAGTGAAAAGCAGTTGTGAAATGAGACAGGCCAAAAGGCAAGTCAGCGCATATGTTGAGTTTGGAGCAGCGAAGTCAAGTGCGCTGGGGTTTGTGGGCTGGCTTGGGGGCTTCAGTCTGTCTCGGAGTGGCGTTCGTCTTTGCTGTTGTTCCTGTCGTGTTCGAGGAGGTTCCACCGTCACATAGCCATTGGTTATCCTTATATTCGGGTTTGGAGTCGTGCTGAGGTCAACATGAGAACAAAAATGTGGATTTTGTTAGTTAAAAGCAGCTTTGAATTCCCTTTTGTGGAAATGTGGTTTCTGGCATGTGTTCTGTCCTCACCTGTCTCCTATGCGCACCCACAGGTCACTGAACAGCCGTGGTCGACTGTGTGCATGATGGGTTTTACGGGGGCGTTTGTAGCGGCCAAACTCCTCTAGCTGGCTAAGACTGTCTGGCAGCAGCATGTGGGAGAGTTCTTCCTGGCTGATTTCCTCTAGCTCAGGAGGTTCTGATGTCCATTCCGTCACTGATTCAGAGCTGTCTTCAGTGGGATTCACAGTAGTCCCCTCCACCTCAGACCAGCTCCTTCTGTGAGAACATGTGGAAGTTATAAAACTTGAGGTATGCAAAAGTTAAATTTGAAATAAGTACTATATCAATATATATGCTTAAAATTAAGGTGCGTGCTATATCAGCACCATATTTGTCATGAGACAATATTCGAGATTTCTGCTGTCATCTAACGCTCACTGAAATATTTAACTATACGTTTAATTATTTAATAATGTAGATATTTAAGTAAATCTCAAAATATCCGTTTTTTCCCCATTATAATGTTGTGATGTCTAAATTGAGTTGCAGCCATAAAAATGGTACATTTTAAACTTAACAAATATATTTTTTGAAGTTGTAAATAAAACTCAGATTACTGGAGTATGTTTTAAAAGAAAATACTATATCATCATAAATAATCATATTATTTATACTATAAATAAGCCTTTCTACTTCAGAATTTTGTGTTTAAATCAATGTGTTACTTGCCAAGTCTTTTATTTGTAATTATTATAATAATGGCATTTGTAATTATTGAAATTAACTTGCAATTTCTGAGTGAAAATGGTTTCAAAGTAAATCCCACACCACATTTTTCAGTGATGTTTTAGTTAATTTATTTAAAATAATTATTGCAATTATTATTATGTGTTCTTAGATAAAATTAAGTATTTTACAATTAACCATTTACATCATGAACATAACTCTTGAGTTACTGATAGGGGGCAGAATTTTAATATCTATTTTAATAATTGATTTATTTTAATATAAATTCAATTGTAGCATTTAAATGGACTAATTTGAGTTTTTATTTGGTTAAACATTTTATTAATTTTATTATTAATGAATATTTCAACATCAGCCATTTATGACATGAAAATAATTCTCTGTATATCTCTATTGGTCTGGATTTTTAATATAAAAAATTGGATTTATACATATGAAGGTTATTTGAGAACTGGGCAGTGTCAGGAGACACCTTTGAAGTACTGGAGATAACATCCTAGCAGTGTTTCAAAAAAGCTCTGGCTTAGTGTGAGTGTGTGTGGACTTCTTTGGACTTCAAACAGCGTGATATCAACCTTTCGGCTTGCTAAGAATTCACAAAGAGCCAGTGAGGTTAAAGCCACAACCTCAAAGCCTTGAGCTCCCTTACTGATATCCAAGTTTAGGCTTACATACCAATCCATGTTGCTATTAAATGTATTATATAATCACGACCTTAGTATCATTAATTTTAACTAAAGAATTGAATATTAGAGACATTTGGACATAGACTTTACCATAGTGTACCAGTAGGGCGTAGTATTGCCCAAGTTTATGCCACTCTATACTTGTCACCTCCAGCTTGTGAGTGCCCACTGGGGCATTTTATTGCAGTAAACATCAGCCAAAGCCATGCACACTGGGTAACCATGACGACATTTGGTAAACCGTCCTTCATTCCGAACTGCCTCATTGTGGTTAGGCCAACCCGCCGTGTTTAGTACGTCCACAAAGTGTTTTGTTTGGTTTGAATCTCGTAATCACCCATATGTGCACCACAAACACACTACAGGACTGTTTTCGGGCCTCGAGTTTGTGGTTTATGAGCTGCCATTGCACGTTGTTATATTTGCCCATCATATCACCTCATTTTTTCGCTTTACAGTGGAGAGGAAGCGAGCCGAAGGGAGCAGGCCTATAAAGCTGAAAGGGCTCGTGTTTCTAAACCACAGTCAGTCCGTCATTCAGCCGGTCCATCCAGCTGTCAGCTTGTTACCACAGCCACTGTCATCATCTCTAGCAATCTGAGAACCCCCCTTCACGCTCGCTTTCTCTGCCTCTATTACTTCCACCGCCGCAGTGTGCCAAAGGAAAATGTTTGCACTAAAATTTGCAACAGGAGGTTTTTCAAACGACACCGGCTGGATGTTGCGGTGGTGGTTGGGCGCTTTGCGATTCGAACTACCTTTCTGGGACCGTTCAATTGCTCGGCGTTCTCATTTTTCCATTTGCGCCTTTGTTGGGTGTTGGAGCCATTACAACAGCTATTTAATGAGTACAACCTACACAGCCTTTGGATCACCTCTTTCCAGCTCCCCTAAAGGCCTGTTGAGTAATGGTACGAGTATGCCAACGATGAAGGTGGGTTGTCTTTGTCTGAGCAGGCATAGCACCCCTCTCTACAAGACAAATGGGTGAGGCATGAGTTGGCACAGAGCTGGTCTGGCCCACTCCGTCATGGTTAGCAGGGGGAGATCAAAGGGATAGTTTAACTCTGTTTGCAGTTTAGCACAGTAAGTGGAATATCCTCTCAGTGAATTACAATGTGCTTGGGGTTTCGATGTGGTGAAGCACGATACATTGCTGAGCCTGTGTATGTAGTACGCTTCATTATATTCTGTGCCACAGAATATTCGGGAAAGTTTGTTGTTTAAATAACTTCATAATTATTAGGAGTGGGGGCAAGGTATTGGCATAGGAAGAAAATGAATTAGAAGAGGACAGAATCTGAATAGGGAGGAAAAGGTGAAGAGAAGAACTGTTCTTTGTGAGAACCAAGAGTGTGAAGCCGAATTGTGCGCCATTTTAAATTTAGGGTAACGCTTTAGTATAGGGACCAATTCCCTAAAGTTGCTTATTAACATGCCTATTATTAACATATTGGCTGTTTATTAGTACTTAAGGTCTGAAATTTTTGCACCTCACGTTGTGCCAATCACGTTTACACACTGCCTCCGAAACTTTCGTCCGTCATAAAAAGCAAGCATTTTGATAGGAAAAGATGAAGAATACGAAAAAACGCATACAAAAATTTCGGATTCGGTGTGCAAGGACCTTTATAAAGCACATAATCTGAATGAGCATATTCTACATCCATAATCCTACTTAATAACTTGTCAAACCCCTTTGAACTGTTTTGTTGTCTTCCTCCCTCATGTGCTCTGTGTGACCCAGTTTTCCCTCATGTCTGATTGTCATTTGGTTCAGGTGTGTGTCATTAATTACCCTCATCAGTCCTCCTATTTAAGTTGTGTTCAGTTCACTGTTTGTCGTCTGGTCTACTTGGTCCATACGTGTGTTTCCTGCCTGTCTGTTTTGTATTTGCCCTATTGTGGATTATTAAAGACTATTTGCATTGTTCATCGTCTTCTTTGTGCATTTCATTTTACCGTAGCGTGACATAACTAAACTTAACAACTACCTTATTAACTATTAATAAGCAGCAAATTAGGAGTTTATTGAGGCAAATGTCATTGTTAATGGTTTGTTAAAGGGGTCATATGATGCGATTTCAAGTTTTCCTTTCTCTTCGGAGTGTTACAAGATGTTCGTGATTAACACTGGTTTAAACACGCCCCCACGTCTACGTCACGATGTAGGAAGATTTGCATAATGCCAACCAAATGTTCACGCAAAGAAATAAGGTCTAATATTGTTGCTGCCGCCGCCATGTTGTGAAGACGCTGTGTGTTTCGTTGCGAAAGCGAAAATACTTTGTTTGGCCTTCCAAAAGAGGACACGACTAGAAATCAGTGGTTAAGTTGTATTTACAACACTGTTCCAGAACAGTTCAACCCAAATATTCAGATGTGTGCAGCGCATTTTATGGAGGACTGTTTCCTGATCCTGGGAGAGTAGACTATAATGCCGGCTGTTCTGACTCACAGTCTGTAAATATGTTTTCATATTTAAAGAATTTGCCACTGATGATTCAAACGCAAGTTTTGAGCAGTGTAGAGTAGCGCTTGTTGTTTGTCATTTCTCCGATCACAAATGCAGACATGGTTTTATGTTTACGCGGCGCGATGCAATGCAACGGGTAAAAAGACAGTATAAGTACAAACAAATGCCTCGTTTATAATGGGTTTTCATGTTTTTGTCTCGTCGCTCCGGCCGGACAGGGCATATGGTAAAGGCGTGACATTTCTGTCACACGCTTGAGGAATTCGGCCAATCACAACGCACTGGATAGCTGGCCAATCAGAGCACACCTCGCTTTTCAGACCAATGAGCTTTGTAAAAATCGACACGTTTCAGAAAGGCGGGGCATAGAGGAGAAACAGTATGTGGAAAATAATGTGTTTTTTTAACCTTAAACCGCATAAACTCATTTCATTACACCAAATACACAAAATAATGTTCTTTTTAGCAACATCATATGACCCCTTTAATAGCGAGAATTGGGACTTAAAATTAAGTGTGACCAAATTTAGTTCCTGAATTTGAACTGAGGTAGCAAACAGAATGCAGAATTGAAATTCAAATTTTAATGCAAGGAGGTAGAATTAAAATGAAGTTAAACGTAAAGAAATTCATATAACTAACTTTTAATTATTTTTTAAACAAGGCTTTGTCATGCTAAAATTAAAGTTTGGTTTGAAAAAGCCATGTTTAAAAGTTTTAAAGGCTTTGAAATTTGAAGGTTCATAGGCCTTTAGATAGATAGATAGATAGATAGATAGATAGATACATTTAGATAGATGGTAGATTTCTATGCATACTATAGAAATTTTGTATTTAGTTTATATATTCATTCATACTTGATAAATTAACTATTGTGGACCAGGGTGGAGGAGAACTCCCAGAATGCATTACCTGTGTTGAATTTCTTGGCGTTGTAATTCAGTAGATTTTACTTCTTGTCATTCCAATTCAAATTCAAATTCAGTTTCCTGTGTGATGTGGCCAACACACTCATAAACTCAATGGGAGCCAATTGTTCAATTCTGAATTTTGCACAACTCTGGTGTGGAGTGTGTATGAGTGTGTGTACTCACTGTGTGATGGGCTCTTGTGCTGGTGTGTGCTCCACCTCATAGCCCTCCTGGCGCAGGATGTCCAGTACACTGTGATTCCCCAGGAAATGACCTGCAGCACACAAGAAACAAGTAGCAACCATGTTAAAGAGGAAAGGTTTCAGGTGGGTGTGTGCAAATAGTAAGAGAAAGCAGATAAGTGCATGTAGTCATGGGGGTGACGCTGTCTCAAGAACCCTCCTTTTCTTTTGTTCTTGATCTCGAGGTGCACTTGTTCCTTCAAGAATGAGGCTATATAAAATGCCCCGTGCTACTGTCTCTCCACCTTGGCTCTCACATATAATACACTCATAATTCCTTCACTCTTGAGACATCAAACACACGCGCTCCAGCGCCACGCTGATGAAAGCTGTTTCACTTCTCCACGCAGCTGATAATCCCATGTGTCACTCAACCCAGCAATAAGCGCTAATACAGCCTGACCTCATCGCCTCAGCATGCTCCGCGAGCTTATTAACGGCATGCTGAAAATCTTCAAGGCTGTCTCTTTTCATGCTTCTTTATCATCATTATTTTGCTGATCAGTCGTGGAGACAGGGCGGGGGAGGGGGAGCGAGGGGCCCGCGGTGCTTTCTTGGCTGCCAAGTTCAAAGGCTGCTGGGGCGACTGGCACGGAGCGTGAAGAGGCTACCGCTGAGCGTCGGTCAGATCTGACGGCCAGATTACGGCGCTACGGCCTTCGGCATGGTGGGAAGAAACAGGCGGCCCATTGAGGCAGTCCCGTTGTGTTCCTCACCTCGTCTCCTATCCCAGTGCCAGACTCGGACAGGTTCAATGACACAGCGGCACGATCAGCAGGCTTTCACACCCACATCCTCTGTTTAATGTTCATATTAAACTCGGTTAGAATGTACTTTTATGGAAACGTTGAGTAAAACAGCCATGCTTCTGTATTCTGCGTGTGAGGTCGAGCAGTTCAATTTATGTGCTGTATTTATTTGCAGGGTTCCAGCCACATAAATAACCCCGCCGGACAGAGCACTCTCACAGACTTTGGCAACTGGAGGAAGTAGTTACTCGAGAAGTGTTCAGTTACTAGAGGAAGTAGTTGGCTTAGGTTTCAGGCTGCGGTGAGGTGCGGGTGGTCACCTGGCTACCAAATTGGTGAGATTTTTCTTGGTTGGGACTTTTTAAGGCTGCATGATACGTTCACGTCATGTTGGAAATATCGTATCTACAAGTTAAACGCACATGAACTTCACCACCAAGTCGTAATTACATGTGGGAAACTCATATGTGTTTGGCTACTGGAGGAAGTGGTTACTCAAGAAGTGTTTGGCTAGAGGAAGTAGTTAGCTTAGGTTTCAGGCTGCGGTGAGTTGGGTTGGTCACCTGGATACTAAATTGTTGAGGTGTTTCTTGTTTAGGACTTGTTTAGGGACTTTGGTGCATTCAAGTCTTGTCAGATAGATAGTATTTATGAGTTGAATGCACATGAACGCCACCACCAAATCGTAATTATAAGTAGAAAACTCTGAACTTTCTTGAAGCCCAGAGTTTCCGAGTTGGTGACATGACAGTGAGACAATAGGTCAAGGGCAATAGATGCAACGTTGATGGTCATTTTTATTTACAATAAAACTACTTAAATTGTGTTGAAACAAAATATGATAGTATTGTACAATTTCTATGGAATATTTAACGATTAAATTTACAAAAACACAGCTGATGTGCATTCTTTATTCATCTTTTTTAAGAGTTAAAAAAATCTTGCTGAATTTTTTTGTAGAAAAGATACATCGCCATCTTGCTCTGACCAAACTGACTTGATTATACCTGACGTTAAGGTTGCTCAATAATGGTCAAATGGATACTCATGATTATTTAAAAATAGAACCCCGATTATTAATCACGATTATTGTCATTTTAAATCTTTTTGCATTTCATTACAATTATTGCATTTTCACATAAGCACAAATCAAGAAAACATCAACTCGCATGGTTTGCTCACAGATTTATTTAAACAATGCAAACAACCATGTGAAAGAAAACAGACTGGCTTTATTACACTTTTAATTTGAGTAGAATATCTCAATAGAGAGCATGGTAACACTTTAGTATAGGGATCAGTTCTCACTATTAACTAGTTGCTTATTAGCATGTCTATTAAACCATTTTGCCACAATGTCAGTGAACATCCCCCGGTGATCACAAACTATTTGAACATTAATGGCTGGATAGCCCTTCCTGCAAATGTACAAGGGCTCATTTACCACAGGGCTTGACACTGGGATAAGGGTGCCATCGATGATGCCAATCACTCTGGGGATGTTGTCAATACTGTAGAACTGTTGATTTCTTCAGGAGTTTGGGGGGAAATCAGGATGTTCTTCATAAGCTGTAACAGCAAAGGTGTTACTGCTGTCACAGTTTTGCTGACTGAAGATTTGCTGAGCCCCAGGCCATCACCCACCACCTCCATAAAACTTCCAACAGCATAATAATGCAGTGTAGCTAATAACTGCACAGCTGAACTTAAGGCGTTGTTTCTTCTTGTTGCCCTCTGAAGATGTGGTTTCACAACCTGTAGTAGTTCAAGGATCTTGGCCCTTGGAAGCCATAATTTTCTTAAGATGGCATCATCAGATAGTGAGTCAAGGGGGGTAAAATGTGTCCCTATGCAGGCATTTATATACACTGCCTGACTTCTGCGTCGCCTTCTGTGTCAGAGGACTCAGACAGAGGTGAATCAGGGGAAGAGAGCAATAGACAAGGACCCTTTGGTGATTTTGAAGGCCCAGGCTGGAGAAGGCCTGATGTTGAAGGGCCAGACTGGAGGGGGCCTGATGTTGAAGGGCCAGACTGGAGAGGGCCTGATGTTGGAGGCCGAAACGTTTAACAGTCTTTAATCAAGAAACACAGGAGATCATCCACAATGGGAGCTTGAGCCAACACATGTAGAGAAGTTGTAGACCTGACAAAGACAAACTGAACAGACTAGGACTTTTAAACACAGGGCAATCAGGGGAACACGGGTGACATCAATGGAACATAATCAAACTAAACGAGGACAGGAACATGACCAGATAAGGAAACACAGGCACGAAGGAGGGAGGAGCCAGGGAGGAGACAGGAGGGGCCCGGAGCAGGAGGAGCACGCGGCTGAGGGTGAGCTGAGTATGGCGCGGCGAATGTGCCACACCGAAGAGGAGAGGGCTCCAGTCCCCGAATCCAGGCCACGATAGCGACCCACGGTGGAGCCGACGGAGGGAGGAGCCATGGAGGAGGAGGAGCCGGTGGGACAGAGCGACGAGGTGCAGCCGGAGGAGCGGAGTCCTGAGGCGATGGTGGGTCGACCCCCCTGACCAAGGCGGAGCCGGAGGGACGAGGGAGCCCGGTGGAGCTGGTGGATCGACGGGTGACGGTGGAGGCGAGGGAGCTAGGAGCTGAGGTGGAGCCGCTGGGTCTACGGGCCGAGGCCAAGTCCGGGCCTCGGAGGCTGAAGACGGAGGTGAGGGATGCTCCAGCCATGGCGACGCTGGAGGATGGCAGACCCGCGGAGCTCGCACCGTAATAATGGTGGGCTGAGAGCGTACCGAGGGGCTGCCAGACGACAGTGGTGGAGGAGGCAGGAGCGAGTGGGAGGGCGGGTATTTGTGAGCCTCCGGGCATTCAGGGCTAAACTCTGGATCGGGAGCCCCCTCTAGGCTGAACACACGGGAACAGGATGGCACTCTGGAGGAGCAGACACTTGAGGGCACTTTCGAGGCACGGGCACTGGAGGGCGCTCTGGACTGGATTCGGGGACTGGAGCTCTCTCTCCTCTTCGGTGTGGCACATTCGCCGCGCCATACTCAGCTCACCCTCAGCCACGGTACAGGGGGCGAAGCTCCTCTCTGCGCTCACACCGTCCGCACCTTTCTCCCTTGTGGCTGGCATTGTCGCCGGCTCTCGCACCTGGTCTAACGGATTGAGCTCCACGGCCGGGGCGATCCTCCGCTCAGTCGCTCGGCTTTGTGCTGGCTCGTCGATCGCGGCAGGAATTGGCTCTCCGTCATCGGTGGGCTCGGGCTGATGCTCCGCACCGTGGGGAAATGGTGGGCTGGGTCTGGAGTGGATCTGACGAGATCATCCACGGGGCAGGTGGTGGATGGCGACTCGTTTCTCGCCAGAGTCCACTCCACGAAGGCGACGAAATCCTCTCGAGGACCATCTTCGGACGTCCGGGTAGCTGGTGATGCTAGCTAACAGCTGGAACAGTGAGAGATCTGTCCCCCTGCTCCAGCAGGAGGAGGAGGAGGAATTCCGGGCGGAAGAAGGGATCCATATCAACAACGGGAACAAAAGAAAACACTGAGAGAAAAATGAGAAAACAAACGGAGGGGAAACACATGGAGGTAACTGTTTTTGTTCAGGTCTTCTGTCACGTTACACTGTTGACGAAGCACGCAGGAGGCACGAGTAAATGAGAACTGTCTTTAATCATGGAAACTCAGGAGATAATCCACAATAGGAGCTTGAGCTAACACACGTATAGAACGAGTAGGTCTGACAAACACAAACTGAACAGACTAGGACTTTTAAACACAGGGCAATCAGGGGAACACAGGTGACATCAATGGAAAACAATCAAACTAAACAAGGACAGGAACATGACCAAATAAGGAAACACAGGAAGGACTACGGGGGCAAAACAGGTCCAAAAGTCTGACAAATCCTACCCAATACCTAAACTTAACAACTACCTTTCTAACTATTACAAAGCAGCAAATTAGTAGTTTGAGGCAAAAGTCATATGGTTTGTTAATAGTAAGAATTGGATCTTAAAATAAAGTGTGACCCAGATCACTAAACTCCAACTTACATGTTTGCCTGTATTTTCAACTCCTCAGCACTTTTTCCATAATGTAGAGAGAATGCATATACATGGTTGCCAGGTTGGGAAGACTATGTAAACCACTGGGCAGACAATGAATCGATTTATGAAAAAAGCTCTAATTGGGATATTTAAACTTTTGAAATCTGGCAACTGCAGATTTCAGATGATTATGTTTAATAACTCGAAGCAGAAATCGTGATCATGATTAAAATACAATTCCTCATGCAGCCATACCTGACGCCATAATGATGACTTCCCAACTCATAAATATGAACTTCCCAGCAGGACTTGAATGCACCATTACTGAAGCGTTCTCCTTTAATTAATGCAAGGAGGCAGGCGCATGCTACAAAACAAATCAGCCTGAACTAATCTCTTGCTTTCATTCTTTGTAGGCACCCACACCCAAAACACTGGCACACGATAAATAAATATACAGACCCAGAAACAAACAAACAAACCCGTGCTCCGCACACACAGATTCGCAGCTCTCCAAAGGCTGATACAGTTCATTATGTATATTTGTGATGTTTATTTCGTGACCGCAGTTAGCATATTCCGATTACCAAGAACAAACTGCTGTTAAGAAATCCTGAAAACACAGCCAGTACACACAGGCCTTAAACAAATCCATTTGCAAAAGCAAAAGCAAAGGCTTAGCAAAGGCTCCTGGCTTTTCACTAGTTATGCCCAAAGCCTTCGTCCAAATCACAGAGATGAGACAGGTGCAGTGACTGTCAGTTCATTCCCTCTGATTCAGTCTGAAAACAGCACATGTGGTGTTTCCATTGCTGTAACAGGAGTATTTTTTTGTCAACCCATAGCTTTATTGGTAGAGCATGGTGGGAATGATTCCATAGGTTCGATTCCCAGGGAACGTGCATACCTTGAATTCACTGTAAGTGGCTTTAAATAACAGTGTCTGCCATATTAATAAATGTGAATGTTTGACTAATGTCCTTACAGCCTGGCTTTTACTGTAATGTGCGAATCTACAGCTTAAACTATGTGCTCTCTCTCTTTCTCTCTCTGACTTTCATCAGACTTGTTTTCGTTTTCTCTCTTGGGGTAATTAGGGCTCTCTATCACTTTATAGCAGGACTTCTTTGGTGCATACTTTTTCCATACCCCCTTCTCCACTCCTTATCGTACTCAGAAGATGTACTGTGAGCGGTTCAGGCGTTGGTTTGAGTATTTTGGGTTGTGTCCAAATATGTCAGCACCTTTGTGATACATGATACATGACACACAAGAGCATACATACACATACAGCCAATGTTTTAGGTTTATGAGCAGTGTTTTACACATCAGTTTTTTAGTTTAAGTCATAGTTATTGTCTGTTTAAATTTAGTGACATTTTTTATATATGTAATAATTGTACATTTAAAAAAAAAGAAAAAAATAATTAATTTTACTCTTCCTAAAATAGCATTTAATTTAAAGGGTCATGAAACCCACCGTTTCAGCACTGGTTAGTTCTCACCACAGTTTTAAAAAATACTAAAAACGTGGGCGTGGTGCGCAGCGGAGCGGAGGAGGGGGAAGAAGAGAGACAGACAACACACACAGCTTCGCGTTCAGACAGTTTCATTTCACTTCCATCGAGTTAAAAACACAAATAAATGCACAGCCATTTGCACTCTGCATCGAAAACATATATATAAACGCGCTGTTGCACCTCTGAGAACTTTTAAGGCTTATTCTGTGGCGTTTATATAAGCCTTTTGACGGGTTGTGTCACAGGGCTGTAAAAACGGTTATGCTCACCAAGTGAATTAATCGCGTTTGTGCCGAACTCTTATTACAAAGCAAAAACAAAATCTTCTTCGATCCATGAATGTTTCTCTCAGTTAATGTGCGCGATGTCATCTCACAGTCTGAAACGTCTGTCACAGCAAATCAACACATGCTGTTGTGAATAATTAAGCGAAGCGTCTTCTCATAGGATAAGAACACGCAGTCTCATGAATAATTTAATAGACACCGATGCGTCATCGATGTACTAATAGTCCATTGCCACATCACAAATTGTGACGTCAACACAATGTAGATTTTAAACCCAGAAGATGAAAATAGCGCAAAAAAGCTTAAAATAAACCAGTTTTCTCCAACAGTTAAAATTATCGGATGCTAACAATGTCTTCTATGATGTGCAACACAAACACCTCTGCTAAAATCTCAGAAAAAGTAGTCTGAGGTTTCATGACCCTTTAATATGCCATTAATATGCAAAACAGCCTAAACCTAAATTGAGTGAGTAAAAGATTTAAAGCAAACCAGTTACGTTACAGTTGGCATTCAGATCTATGACTCAACATACTCTGCATAGTTCTTCTTCTAAAAGCATTGTTAGGGCATTAATACATTGCAGTATTATTTTTTGTCATCATATTTTTGTAAGCAGTAAATTAATAATCATAATAATCTTTTTCATCTATTTTTTTTTTTTGCAAAATCAAAATTTCTTTGTCAAACTGTAAAATTTTTGTCAGTAGTCAAGCACTGTTGGTGTATGTTTGTGTAACCCTTGATGAGGAATCAAACATGCAAATTGACTGATATTCAGTTCACACACAATAAGCCTCATTGCTAGTCTGCCAACAAACAAAATATTCCTCAGCAAGAGTGAACAGTTGAAAGAAAAGAGAAAGCACATATAGTCAGACTTATGATATGAAAGTGAAAGGCATTGTAGGCCACCAGACTGCATTTGTCTTTGATCATAGTACTACTTTTGGGTTGTTTGCTCTCTGCTTGCTGTCCATTATAATGAGTATGTATGCGTCTGTGGCTGTGTGTGTGTGTGTGTGTGTGTCAGAGGTTGCTCGAGGGAAGCCTCTATCTCTGACTCATTCATTTTTCTGCTATCCAACACTCAATCCCCCGTGATTACCCTACAAACAACTGACCTCTAATGCAGCACAGCTCTGTCTAATCCACGCATACATACTACCTTCTGCAAGTTTTTACTGCAGCAGGAAATCTATAAATCTCAACATGGTCTCTGAGTCAACAAACCCTCTGCGCCGCCCCGGGTGTACGCGAGAGTATATGACCCACAGATCAGCGAGGAGAGCAGCTCTCACACCTCCTATAAATCTCAGAGCGAGATCAGGAAATTCCAGCCCTCGGGCCATCCCTGGGATCTGAGCTGAGCCGAGAGATTAGTGAGAATTAAGGGGGTGCTGCTCTCTTTTACCTGTCCAAAGGGACTCCTCTGGTGGTAGTTCAGCAGACTCCATAATGAGGGCACAATCTCTCTCTCTGTATTGTAGGGGTTCGGGGAACTGGACTGAACTGTTTAAAGATCTGTTTGGGGTTCAAGGGTTTGATGCAGAAACATTGAAACTGTTTCCTTTATGGCTTTAAATATTTAAATTTCTTTTACAGTGACTGTGGGGTGGCAGGCAAGCAGATTTACCAAAGAGAGAAAGAGAGTTAATCCAATGGTTGGGGACATTTTCACAGTTGGCGAAATGTGAAAATGGAGGAAAGAGACAAAAACGGGGCAGCAGAAGTGCATTAACAGTCAAAGTTCACAGGGGTTAAAGCATTTAGGGGAAATTGCCCCTACCGTTTGTTTTAGTTTCTGACAGATGGGGTCTCTACTTCTTTTCTTGAAATGCTTAGGTGGCTTTGTGAAGCAGTGGGCATGACTGAAGAAAAAGAAGACTTTCTTGCACATAAATACACATATAATGGGTGCGTGCATACATACGTGCAGAGCTAAAACTGTACGTTTGTATTGACAAGGTAGTGCACAACTTTTTGCGTGTATATATTTCTCTGACTGTCTTTTTATGTGTGTGTGTGTGTGTGTGTTTATACATTTATTTGTATATACAGTGTAGCATATATAATTGTATTTTTAAAAATATTCATAAAATGATTTATGTATAATATTATTATATAATTGTTATTTTAATATATAATGTAGCAAATAATTGCATATTAGGGGTGGGCGATATACCGGTATACATTATTAATGTAGAAATTTGTCAACTGTACAGATTTTGTACTATCATCTCTATTGCGGTTACACGCTCACATGACGTTGCTGTGCTACGTGGTCACGAAAACTTATCATTTGCATGAGTTTTTAAGCATTGCGGTTTAAAAACAAGTGATTTTAAGATGTTGAGATGCAATCAGCAGTGAAAGATACTTTTTTTCGCTATATGTGTGCGCTGTCTGAGAGGCTGTTTCTGAGCGCTGTCAGAGAGGCGCACGCACCTGAAGACGGTGCTTATAGAGCGTAAGAGTATTGAACTGAGTAATTTTTGCCACTTTATATGCCTTGAACGGTTAAATACACCCACTTGTATGTGTAAAAATTCCAGTTTTTGCAAGTATCCCCATAAACATAGTAGGTCTTAAGTGAAAGCAAATAGCTGAGAAAGAAAATACATGTAACAGTATATTGGATCCGGGCAGCTCTTAAAGTATCTAATATTCCTGCTGTCTGTCATTCATGTTAATCAAACAACAAAACGGCGGAAGGCGTATGATGTATGTGCACCGCGCGCCTCTGAGATATGCTAGTCTCGCGAGTTTGTTTATAGGAGCAACGGCCAAGTAACCTCTTAAACACAGTAGGTCTTAAGTGAAAGGAAACAGCTGAGAAAAAAAACGTGACAGTATAATGGATCCGGCAGCTCTTAAAGTGACAGCAGTCTAATATTGCTGTCTGTCATTCATGTTAATCAAACAATAAAAGAGAGAAAATCTCTCACTGCTCTTGACTAAATCATTTTTGTAACTTTAATAAGAAGAAATATTTAATTTACATAGTGAAGAATATGCAGTGTTTTTATTTATTTGATTGCTTTATACAATATATGTAGCATTTTTATTTATTTGTTGTACTGTCGTTTTTTTGTCCTATTGCTTATAATTAGTTTCTTATTCTTATGTAATTGCTGACTGTTTACGTCTTCAGTGAGCTTGAGTTTTATTTTTTTACATTTTGGCTAGCATTAGTTTTATTTTTTATTTTTTTGTGATATTGACACTGGTGACAAGAATTATGAAATTTCTGTGGTATCAAAAATGTTGATATCACAAAGACCTTACTGAAAGCCAAAACAATTAACTATATTATGAGATATATCATTACCATAAAATAAAATGACATATCATGATACAAGATTTTGTCATATCGCTCACCTCTATTGCATATTTAAAATAATAATAAAAAGTTTATTATATAATGTATTATTATATAATTTATTAAATAATGTATTTGTGTGTGTGTCACAAACACGGTTGTCACTCCCAGGACTCCCAGAATTTGTTAACTTTGCCATAATTCCCACAGTTCTTTTCTCTGTTGTAAAGGGACACAAGGTTGCTTAAATAATCCGCCTAATAAATCACAGACTCTGTCTTGGAGTGCATCCACATATTCTTTAAATGTGTATGTGTTGGCTGAAATCACATGTGCAGGTAGATGCATCTGTGAAAGTGCGTCACAGTAAAACTGTGTGGGTGGGGATAGAGGATGTGTTATGTGTGTAATGTGAGCTTAAATTTAATTAGCACCCAGATCAGTTGTTTTAGTAGCTAACGAGGCGTGTAATGGCAGAGTCTGATAATGAGCTCTGCAGATCTAATTAGCACTGAGAGTCACTTTAGCATCTGCACAAATGTCCTAAGAGATGCAGACCAACACAACACTGCAGCTCAAGATAAACAGACTGTTTTCTCCAACGTCCCGAAAGCCATTAGATTTGATTGCCATTTAATAGTTGAGCTTTTTTTATTGTGTAACCATTTGGAGTAGTAATTTAATGACATGGCCATTTAGATAAAACACTTCATGCTTATCATTTGAGCATGACAAATGTTAATCTGATTTCCATTTTAACCAGGTGCAGCATTGTAGCAGATTCACCTGCTATTAAATAACATTTCTTAAAGGGGTCATATGATGCGATTTCAATTTTTCCTTTCTCTTTGGAGTGTTACAAGCTCTTGGTGCATAAAGAAGATCTGTAAAGTTGCAAAGACTAAAGTCTCAAATCCAAAGATATATTCTTTATAAAAGTTAAGACTTGTCCACGTCCTCCTAAAATGCCTCGTTTAAACATGCCATCACATATCTACGTCACTGTGTGGGAAGATTTGCATAACGCAAAATGTTCACGCAAAGAAAGAATGCGTAACTTTTATTCTTGCTGTAGTATTGTTGCTGCAGCCATGTCATGAAGATGCTGCGTGTTTCATGGTGAAAGCGAAACTACTTTGTTTGGCCTTCCAAAAGGGGACATAATGTTTCTATAAAGTGGGTCAGTTCCAACTTTGCAAGGACAGTCTGGCGCTTCTGACTCACAGCCTGTAAGTAAGTTTTTTTATATTTAAAGAATTTGCCACTAATGATTCAAATGTGAGTTTGAGCAGTGTAGAGTAGCGCTTGTTGTTTGTCGTTTCTCCGATCACAAATGCAGACATGGTTTTATGTTTACGTGGCGCAATACGCAATGCAACACGTAAAAACACATTATAAGTCATTATAATCAGCAATTATGTCCCCACTGGATGCAACAAATGCCTCGTTTGTAATGGGTTTAATTGGTTTTGTCTTGTCGCGCCGGGACACATGGAAACACAGTATGGTAAGGGGCGTAACATTTCTGTCACATGCTTGAGGTATTCTGCCAATCATAACGCACTGGATAGCTGGCCAATCAGCGTACACCTCGCTTTTCAGACCGATGAGCTTTGTAAAAATCGACGCGTTTCAGAAAGGTGGGGCATAGAGGAGAAACAATCATGTACAGTATATGGAAAATAATGTGTTTTTTGAAACTTAAACCGCATAAACCTTGCATTACACCAAATACAAAATAATGTTCTTTTTAGCAGCATCATATGACCCCTTTAACAATTAGAGGACCAATTGCAATGGTTATTGTGGTGCCATGCAGAATTGCTGGAATTCAAGCTACAAGCTACTCAATTTAAGATAAATCCACAGTAAGTCTTCATTTAAACAAACCATCAGAATGAACTTATTCACTAAAATGAATTGGACTTCCCAAACATGCATCATTTTGTCTATAGCAAACCAAGCCAATGTCTTATTTCATTCACTCTGCAAATTTTACATGGTATGAGGTATTTTAACATCACCACAGGAGCTTCTGTTACCGTCTTTCAGTGATTGATGCTTCTAATGCAGCGTAAAGAACTTTGGGAGTGAAGTGTATGCCGGTTGGGCACCAGGAACATTTCCTTTGAAGCTATTATTTTTGAGCACTTCTGATAGGAATGACACTAAAATGACCACCACAAACAACTGCAGAACACATGGGCTGAGAGTTCCTCACCACACACATACACACGGATGAGTGATCACGTTCATACAAACACAGTAAGACATAAACAGTGGCCCGTGTGCTTACTGGAACTGAGTGCTTTAGCGCCCGTGATATTAGCTTTGTCATTTATTAGTGTCATATGCATGTCAAATCAATAGCAAAACAAACCCGAGGCTATTAATGAAAAGACAAATGCTCCCTATCACATGCAGAATGTGCATTAAAAACAAGAATGGTGCCTGGGCTGTGGCCATCGCAGGAAATTCCTAGGGATGTTTTCAATAAGAGCACAAAACTCCACGCAGCACCGAGGAACCAGACAAATGAGAACCTCCTGAAACGCCACACACACTCTCTCCTTGCTCAGCAAACAGCTAATTATATGCAAGTGAACAAGTTTGAGAGGCACAATGATTTGCATTAGTGTACATAAAAGTTTAGAATCATATAGCATTGACCTAAGGCATATAGGTTGTTTTTATGTAAGATTTATGTGATTGTCAGAAGTTTATTAGTAGATTTCTAGCGGATGTGAAATACTGATACTGCAGTTTGTGTGTGTGATCTGTACCATAAACAGATGTGCCATGGTGGCGTGTTCCCGCTTATCATCTGACCTCTTATGTAACTTTGCAGGCTCTCTCATAAGGTCACACTCACAAAAGAACAAAGCAAAACAGATGAAAGAGAATAAGAACCCTTTTTCTTATGAAAAACAGAATTTTCACAAAACTGTCTTGAGCAAAGTCTTGGTTTTAGAATATGTGCTACTCCAAACCAGCAGGGAGCAGTAACTGCTAGCAGTGTAGCAGTTCTACTACAGCAATTTAAAAGAATAGTTCAACCAAAAGGGCATAAAATAGAAATGCACCTTATCTACTTTCTATGCATGTTGTTGATTTTATTGTAAATGATGCATCCATGCGTGTTTTATTTTTAAATTGCACATATGTTTCATTTAAACGTCATAACTGCGTCTTCAATGCAATGACATATTTTTCTCTGGCGACATATGCTGGACTTATGTCTCATTCATGTGCTATCAGAATTATCGTAAATATGTGTTTCTCAGTTGGAAATTGGACAAGAAATTGTTTCTCAAGTCATATTTACAACTGGGAAACTCTGGGAAAATAATTTTGATACCTGAGCTTGCATTCAAATCTGCCTCCATCCAGTTCATAATCGATGGATAGAACCATGTTCCCACCCTAAATTTAAATTAATTATTTCTTAGAAACTTTTCTAATAATGTTTTTCACTTGGATGCATGTCACAATGTAAAAAAAAAGATCTGTCCCTACCATATTACAAAGCAACGTTTTCGTGCAGTTACAATAGTTACTGAAGCTTTTAAGTATTAAAAAGGACACAAATGCACTATAGAAGTATCATTAAAGTTGTTTTTCACACCTAAGCCATTGGTTAGTGAGCTGGTGATCACTGTGACTGATTCAATGAGTTGAACTCAAAAACATCAAATCATTTAGTTTTTTTGTAAACTGTGTGTCAAATTCAAACGAATGATTCATTAATGAAAGTAAATGTGCCAAGTAGAGCTATGATCGATTTTTCAGATGAACTCTCTGGAAAATGTATGGAAACTTTTAGAAATGTTTTTACAAAAAAGTGCCTTTTTTACACCAGTCCATTCTTTGTAACTGCATTGTGGGAAAAAAAAGTTTCTCCTTTTGTGTGCCACAGAAGAAAGTCATACGGGTTTGGTACAACATGATGACATAAATGACATACATGATGACAGAATTAATTTTTTTCTTTGGGTAAACTAACCCCTTAATAGCTAGGCATTTTTGCTTTCTTTCCAGCTATGCATTATGCATTATGAGAGTTAGGGTTGACGGTATGTGCGAGTGCACGTGTGTATGATTTCCCAAAAGGGTCTTGTAGCCTGTGCCATGGGGCGTCCTGTGGAATCAAAACATGCTATTGCTGTGGAGCAAAGATGGATGGCCTGTTGAAACCACTTTACCAGCACAGCGTGTACTTTAATCACCCCTGCAAAGACTCATAGAGCACTCTGGTAACTGTAGAACCTTCCGAGCCCAGGTTTACAGCTGCTAATTTTGCTTTCTGTCAGTAGTTCTGACTAGGTTCTGGATGAATTGGTCCAAGTGAAACTGTGAGCAACTCAAACAAGAGCTCTAAGCAGAGAGAGGCCTAGCACACCAGGCAAAGACAGACCAACTAAAACCTCAGACGCTCAACTATTAATGTGTATTTTGGGACATGGAGCATTGACAAGATATATTTGTAAAAGTCATTATCTTTTTATGATTTTGAACTCACTGTAAAAAAAAAAACTGGAAAGGGTGGAATCATGTTAAATTCTACTCCATTAACACATAAATCGACACAGGTTCTCACACACACACTTGTCCTGTAGAAAACCTCATATTCACCCCATCAGTGCTAATGAACGACACACAAACATAACCATGCGCTCAAACGCAAACCACAGCTATCCCTCAGGACCACTCAGGAAACATTAGCAGCATTAGCTTGGAATGCAAATTAAAACAAACAGCTCACACTCTCACAGATGAAAGTAGCTGTCAGTCCTCTAACTGGGTCTCATTCACTATTAAATGTGTTCAATTGTTCTTAGTTATGCATGTACAAAAGGCTTTAGATTCAGAACAGGTGCGTACACACATACATTTCTATTCTCATTCTAATGAATCCAGATTATTCTAAAGCATATATTTATTTAACTTGTTATTGTATATTATATGTTATTGAATATTATAGGACTGATCTAGTTACTGAACGGGAGTTTGTACGTACATGTGCAACCATAAAAAACACGAAATAAATGTAATTGCTACCTGATGATTCATAATTTCCTTATTCATGATTTCATGAAAATAATGCTTTTTGTTAGGAATAAATTTGTCACACAGACAAAGAAACACACGCACACACACAGGTGCACACAGAACAGTAATGAAAGTGATGTGCTCTCAGTCGTGGGAAAAGTTCTTAGGACCATTTAGTTTTACTGCCATCTGGGGGAGTTTGTGTGTGCGTTTGTTTTGTATGTGGAGCTGGACCTATTCCTAGTCAGTGTCAACTGACCTCATCTTCATGTTGTTACGAGTGTGTAAGTGTGTGATGGTTATAGGTTTTGTGTGACTCACCAGCTCCGAAAGCAAAGAAGAAGCTCTGGGTGGGGTTTCTCTGAAGGAGGGCAGAGACGCGGTGGGCCATTCGCTCATTGCGTTTGTAAATGAGCTCCTGTCGCAGGTAACTGTCAATCTGCTGTGCTGTCAAGTGCTCGTGAGCTGGCAAGGAACTGTTGATGAAATGCGGAAGCTGAGACAGAATAAGAGAGAGAGAGAAGTATTACTAAAGGCCTGGAATGAATCTGAGTCTGTGTATGAGTGAGAAACTGGGCAGCTGAGACATTTATGCCACTTTGTGGAACGTGACAGCCACACACACAAATACTGTTTTTCTGTCTTGGACTCCACATGAACTGATTGATTTGCTGCAGGGTAAAGTGTATGGGAAGCTTTCTACAGCTGGCCGGTCTGCCTACACAGTCTGCTATGAATACTGAGGCATGGACATAAAAGATCGAAGTAGAAAAAGGGAAATAAGGACTAGAAGAGAAAAAAAGTGAAGTTTAGGGAAAGACAATGAAAACAGTATCTTAAATTCCCAGTGAAATGGTTTGATGTGATGTGGCGACGTACTTCTGAATGAGATGATTGAGGTTTTTTTTTTTTAATTAATAAATATATAACCAGTGGTGTTCAATTTACGTTAGAGTCTTTCTTGACATCTTGGCCACAGTTGTAATAAAATAAAGTATAATTGATTTCCTCTTTTAGATTTAATATAACACTATAACATTACTATCATTAAAACATTTACTGCTACTACAGTAAATTAAAATAATATGTTGTTTAAAAAAGCTTCTTCGTCTGCAATGCTGTTTATAGTCTCAATTTTCTAATTATTTGAGATTTTTGATCTCCATAGCACTGCAAAGTAGAGTTTTCAGTGTAGAATTTGACTTTGTTGGGTTTTCAGTGCTTTTACAGCAAGTGCATTGTGACATTGTTAGGAAAATTGTGGAAACTTGTCTAGATTCGAAACTTTCATCTCAATTTTAAGGTTTGTCATTGTAAAATAATAATAATAATAATAAAAAAAAGTTCATGGCAGCCCATTGCCACCCCAAAGTAAAAAAAAAAAAAAGATAAAATAAATATTCTAATTTTATATATCATATGATATAAAATTGTGATATACAATGTTGCAATTACAAGAATTGAAGTCTTAATTATAAGAAGTTGCAGTACAAAAGATAAATAGGTGCAATTATAAGTCAAAAGTAAAAAATGTCATGCGTAAATTGCAATTTTGATATATATATAGGCCCAATTACCTTTTTTTCTTTTTTTTACTTGGGCTTCCATATGTTTGGAATCCATCTTTGGAATTGGAAAAGTGTGTATAGATCTTTGAAAGAGAGCAAGACATTAGGGATTATATATGGTTATGGAGCTCAATTCTGGACCTTTTGCTCTAATTGATGGTCGGAAACACAGCGCTTCCCATGTCTTGACTGGCTATACATACACCAGAGATGGTGAGGGGGGGAGATAATGGATAATGGTACAGGGACGGAGGAAGCGAGAGAGACTTAAAAGGGAAACTGTGAGGTGGCCTCTTGTTAGAATCCAGAGCTCTGGAACGTCTAAATAATATGTGTGTGTGTGTATTTATCCATACGCCCTGCTAATGAGAGAACAGTTTGGAAATGGAGAGGCAGAGGGGGTAAATATGGCTATACACGTGTGTTTATCTGAGAGATTCCTGCCTGTGCACTAAAGAACTGAAGTGCAGTGGAGCAGAAAGCTGGAGTATGGAAGTATGGATGGTTATATAATGTAATAATCTTAAATTATGAAATGTTGTAGATAGAGAGTATGCAATATTTATATAGTAGGGCCTAATATACCTTTTTTTTTTTTTTTTTAACTAAGAGAAAATTCTGTCATTAATTACTCACCTTCATGTCGTTCCAAACCCGTGAGACCTTTGTTCATCTTCGGAACACAAATTAAGATATTTTTGATGAAATCCGAGAGCTTTCTGACCCTCCATAGACAGCAATGCAACTACCATGTTCAAGGCCCAGAAAGGTAGTAAGGACATCGTTAAAATAGTCCATGTGACATCAGTGGTTCAACCTTAATTTAATCAAGCTACAAGAATACTTGCACAAAGAAAACAAAAATAACGACTTTATTCAACAATTTGTTCTTTTTTGTGTCAGTCTTTGACGCGTGTTTATAACATTGGTAGTTCTGTTGCTGTCTGTGCAGGATCAGAAAGCTCTCGGATTTCATAAAAAAATATCTCAATTTGTGTTCTGAAAATGAACGAAGGTCTTACAGCTTTGTAACGACATGAGGGTGAGTAATTAATGACAGAATTTTCCTCTTCTTGTGAACTATCCCTTGAAGAGACTTGAGCAGAAGACTTGACACACTCAAGTCAAGTACTACATAATTTCCGCATGGAGTACAGGAGCAGAATAGAGAGAGAATGAGGAAGAGAGGCATAAAGCGATAAAAGAGAGAGCACAGATACCTTATCAGGCAGCAGAGCCATTAGCTGCCCTGCGTCTGACCTTTGCAGGAAATATGGAACAACAGAAAGATATTTCCTCCCTTCCTCGTCTTACTGCTCCCTCACATTTTTCCTGAAATGTTCGTTCTCTCTCTCACTATGTGTGTGTGCCGTTGCTTTAATCTTTCAGTGTGTTGCAGGGTGAAGTGGAGAATTATAGGCCATCCATCAGAAGGAACCTGCTGCTGCTCAAACTTTAAGCTCATAATGACTCCAATACATCACATACATACTCACATGATGCATAAAACAGGACCAGGCTGTGTTTTTGGTGCGCATACCTGGGATGTGTCATGATTGAAGATGATGGAGTTAAGGTCTCCACAGTTGTAGTGTGTGATGAGGTCCTCAGTAGTGAAGGCGCCCTGCAGAATGCCTGCACGCAAACTCTCATGCTGCAGTAGAGTCTGGTTTAGAGCAAACAACACCTGCAGACATAGAGAGAGAGAGAGAGGGTCAGTTTGTCATTCTGAATGCATAAAATACACAAGTGTAGTCATTCTCACTCCCGCACACACAATATTATGTCACATCGGACATAATGTGTTCACAAACACACTCCTCATTTATTCACACACTATTAACATAGTCCATGTGAACATTTTTCCTTTTAGGGCCTCCCAGATATTACGCCAGCGTACGGCCAGGTACAACTTTGTTGTGTAAGCCAGCCAATTTCTAAAGAAACAGGTATGAGAGAGAGAGAGACAAAAAAGACAGGGAGTGCTCCTTTAAAAACAGCTCTATCTCCAGGGTCCAAGGGTCGTAAATTTACAGCCCCCATTAAAATAAAAAGTAAACCCTCTTTAGAGAGAATTTATGGTGTGCAACAGCCACAGACCACAGCGACACTGCAGCTGTCCCAGACTCCTGGGGTTAAACTTCACACTCCCGCCCACTGTGCTCTCACGCCACGGCTGACTGGCTGACTTGCTCGACTCCGGCTGTCAATCAAAGTTAAGCGTTTTGACAGCAGAGCCTGCTGGAGATGGGAGGAGGGGAGTTTTTTCAGTTATTTTGCATGGAAAGGTAGATTGAATTTCACGCTGTCGTGCATTCTGCTGGCTAACACGTTCGTACCCGATCATGTGTGGTCAGTTGATTTGTGTACTTGATTACACCTCTCTATCCTGGCTGGGACCAGTCACGCTAATTGCCTTGGAGATTTACAGGGAGGGTGTGTTTGTGAGCGTGTTTGACAGAAATACAGTAATGAAAATGGTCTATGAAAGCAGTGATGCTGATTGATTTATATACTAGCTTAAAGGCTACAGAAGATTTAGTCCCTGCTTCATGCAGAAAGGTTGGAAATGAGAGTCTGTGCTGTTCGATTTAGCACTTGGAATGAAATACAGATTTCTGTTTTGCTCACTAGTCTGGTGTGCTTTGCCTACACTGTGAGCATCGCCAACAGCAAACCAAGTTTAACATCCCTTTACAGTAAATGTTAAGTTAATGTTAAGTAAATGCCTCTCCTAGAGTAGAACCTTCTCTCATCTTCTCCACATCAGTTCTTGTCCTCTCTCCATAAATCTGTGGATTACACTAGGAGAAAAGTAAAAATAAAATTTTATTTTATTTTATTTCATATTTTAAATATGAATATAAGTATATAGTGCAACTAGCTACTTTCTCAGCATAGTACATTTTTTTAGCAGTAGTTTAGCTAGCTATCTTTTCTTGTGTGTTATTTTAGTATTATTTATATTACTTACTTAATCCTCTTTGTCCCAAGTGAGACATAAGGCCGCAATGAGATTATTTTAAAACCTTTATAGTATTTAATGATATTTCGAATTAGCTTTTATTTTATATTTTCAATGTAAGTTTTAGTTTGTTTTAATAATTTAGTAAATTACAGTTTTTTTGTAATTTTTATTAGTTTTTGTGTTATTAAAATATTAATATATTTTTTATTTAATTCTGTATAATTCAACATTATATTTTATAAAGTTTTTTTGTTTTTTTTAGGTTTAGTTTAGTTTATGTTTTTGGTAAAACGTTTGTATAGGGAACAATTCTCACTAACTAGTTGCTTATTAGCATGCCTTGTAATATTAATAACATATTGTCTGTTTATTAGTACTTATAAAGCACATATTCTGCATGACCATATTCTACATCCCTAATCCTACCCAATACCTAAACTTAACAACTACCTTACTAACTATTAATAAGCAGTGATTTAGGAGTTTACTGAGGCAAAAGTTGTAGTTAATTGTAGTTAGATGTTAATAGTGAGAATTGGAATTGAAATTGGAAGTGTGACCAAGTTTTTCATCAAATTTTTTATATTTTATTTTATTGCAGCTGAATTACTGAAAACTATTTTTCTTTTAGTTTTACTAACTTGCTCAACACTACCTAAGCCTGATGTTAGAGGGGGTTTGGGAATACTATTTAAACGTTTTTTTAAACCATCTATTTTCAGCCTCCTAGTGCTGTGCAGATCTTTGTCACGCTTCCAGTGCGGTAATCCCAAAATGGACCACGATCAAACCAGCACCAGAAGAGCACGAATGCACTCCATCTATCGCACTTCACATCCAGCCAGCGCTCTGTGCTCTGAGCCGACCCCCTGCCGGCCTTGTAATCGCCGGCCGTTTATTTCGATATTGCGTGTGTTGTTTTATTGTCTTCATTTTTTACACTGCCATGTCATGTCGTCATGTTGCCCTCCTGTGCAGATGTGCTCTGGCTCCGTGTGCCACGGTATGTACCCACACATGGGAGCTTTATAGTGATGCCAGCTGCTGCAGCGGCCATGGCACGCTCAGATTAGGAGATGGGTGTCTGACCCATCTGCCTCGCTTCTGTGCTGGTGCCAAAAATGAGGAGTTTCCCTTAACCTTAAGCACATTCCATGTGAGAAATAGAGAGATGAAAGAACGACTGGGATGTGATAGATAGAGGGATTAAAGGATGGGACGGCGAGGACGAGAGCGAGAGCGTGCCAGGAAAGAGAATTGGATCATCCTGTGCTTCTTTGCCGTTCATTTGATGGACAGAGTGTGAGAGAGCACAGACATTAAGGCCTGTATGTGTGTGTGTATGTGGGATGAAGGATGGCTAAAGTGTGTGAGAATGTTCCATTTGTTGAAGTGTGAACACCCTTTAGCATCCATTGTGCTAAACAAAAGCATATTTCCACAGCGCTTTCTCACTGGTAATGGCGATTTCACAGGGCGGTAGGTGTGCGATCTACGCAGATGGACTCTTTTGTGTGTTTTATGACATGTGAGAGGCTCTGTTTACATTTGGTATTAACATCCGTTTTGGAAGTCATTTTAAAACAGGATGATGCCAAATACAAGTGTTAAGATTTACATATAAAATAAACCTAAAAGGTATATTTGGGAGAAGGAGTGGTGATATTTTCCTTCTTTTTGTGATCTGATCTCCCGAGACGGATCTTAATACCACGTGAAACCGGGGCCAGAGTCTCATGGGCTGATTAAACACAGAAACCCCTTTGCAAACAACAAAGTTTGGAGAACCCAGTCTGCTGCTGGAACATCTACCCTTCACCCAAGCATCGCATTCCAAAATTTCATTAGCGGTTTGGAGAGAATAAATAGAGAAAAAGACCCAAGGAGGGAGGGAAACACAAAAGAAGAGAATGTTCATTCCCATGTAATGTTCCCAAATGAGAGGAGGAAAAAGAAACATGCTATTTCATTGACACGTGTGAGTATGAAGCAGTTGACTTCTTGTTCATTCACGTTAGCAGATTTCTTTTTCCAGTTCAGCTGGTGCAACATACGGCACATGACATTAGCACTCTTACACCTTCATTTCTTTGTTTCTCTTTCATTCAGCCCTCCAGCATTCACTCGCTTGTCTTCATTGTTGTTTATGGAAAGTTCTGAGGTAGAACAGAGGGATGGATGGAGAGAGGATGGCAAAATAAATAATAGCTGGCTGCAAACACATGCACCACAGCTGGAAGTGATTTAGTCTCTTTTAGAGTGGTCAGAGGCATTATGGGAAAAGTGCAGATGGGCACAGGTGCAGTTGGTGGGCAGTGTGAGCCAAAATCAGCTCAGAGTATCCAAACAGAGATGGAAAAACAGCAGTCGAGCACAGCTGACCACTTCAAACCAACATCCTGTGGATGACACTTGCTCTTTATTGGTCATTAATTAGAGCTTGTTTTCTGTTTCTTGCCGTCTTTGTCTCTGCACTTTGTTCTCACTCTTGACTGCCTCTTACACCGAGATTTTGTGGATTAGCTTGGAATAACTCAAAACACACTACATGGCATGCAGTTTTTTTTAGTTTCCAGTAATCTTTCAGCAGAACATGTTTTTCACAGCAGTGCTGGCCGAAATTCAGAATTTAAAAATGGCACTTTTCCATTCTTGTGCGTGAATTTGAATAAAAAATTTATTATCGACAAAAATATCACGTTTATAACTTCATCTATCAAAATTGTAATATTTTAATTTTATAGTATGTAATGAACTATTAAATATGAATTACTCCATTAAAAACTACACTTTTATGTGAAATAATATTACTTTTTTGGGCATTTATTTATATAAAATTTTAATTGTATTTCCTAAATTAACATGTGAATTAAAATTCTGCTTCTAATTTAATTGCAGTTTAAAAGACATTTTCAATTCAGTTCCGGGTGACGCTCAATCCTATAGATCAAAGAGAGTGAGTTACTGGAAATATTTAGACATTTTAATGTTGTTTGACATTCTTCTAAATAATATTGTGTAACTTTTTCATTTTTTTCTCCATGTATTTGGATACATTCCATCAGATGCAAAAAAAAAAAAAAAGCATCTACGAGTTATGATATCCATCTTCGGCTGATTGAGAAATATTTGATTTGTGAGTAGTTGTAGATGTTAGCAGATCATGCAGAACAGAGCAGACCGTTTGCAGCATATGCTTATGAAGCCCTTTCTGGACCAAGGTTTTTTTGTTGCTATCTTGCATACTAATTTTACATACTTTCCTTGTCTTGTCTTTTCTTTTAGTCCAGGAGTCTGTGAATTACTGCCAAGAGAAGTTTGGTAGCACATCAATGCCGTTTGGTTTTCCTCTCCTTCCTGGCTTGCTAGACAAATCTCTTCATCTCTCTGTCTAATCTCTCTTTACAGTCATCTCCATCCTGTCAGTCTCTATGTCTTGAACCCGCTGTCTGCCCGCAGTGACCATCTGTGTCTGTTTAATAAGATCATGGAGAGAGTTTCTCTTTTCCTGTCTTTTATTTTCTCTCTCACACCCTCTCTCTCTTTTTGCACTTGTCCAAAAACAAACTCTGCCATTTGACTTGGCAGCACTGGTAGCTGAGTCTTCAGCAATTCTTTCCCTTCGAAAAAAAAAAAAGAGAAAATAATCAATTATTGCTCAGTGCTCTAGCTACTTATGTGCTGTGAGGAGAAAAAAGTGTGAAAAGACCAGACAGTATGAAATGTGAAATGGTACACCATGCACCGAGAAACAGAAGAAGAAAAAAAAACAGACTGGTCTCTAGGAGCTGAGGGAAAGATGGAATGGAGGGATGAATAAACAGAGAGGGAGAGGAGCATTGTTGAGAGGGGTCAGAGGTCAAATAAAACTCAGCCTTCTGAAAGCCCAGTGCTCTGAACAAACATGCCAGGAGAGATGAGCTGAGCTGCATGGGGCTTCAGGACATTTATTAAACCCTGTGTGTGTGAGGGGTCAGGTTTTGCTTGGCTTGTAGAGGGGGAGAACTGTTAGGACAGGATTTGTTTTCTAAATGACGTTACGATTTTTAACATACAACACCTGTGTTTTCATGTACTGGTTCGGAGAGGACTGGGATCTGTGTATCTCTGGATGTGGGTGTTATGGAAGGGCATGTGCTGCTATGGATACAAGCATCATGAAACCCTTTTAAATAAATAGAGATGTATGCAAGTATGACCAATATATGATATAACACACTATCGTTTAAATGTTTGGGGATGCTTTATTTATTTATTTATTTTATTTTAAAAGAAGCATTCTATGCTCACCCACGCTGCATTTGTTTGAGAAAAAATACAGGAAAAACAATAGTATATAGTAAAAATGTTTTTACAATTTAAAATGTTTATGTATTGTAAAATCTAATTTATTCCTGTGATTGCAAAGGTGAATTTTGAGCAGCTGTTACTCCTGTCTTCAGTGTCACATGATCCTTCAGAAATCATTCTAATATGCTGATTTGGTGCTCAAGAAACATTTCTTATTATAATCAATGTTGAACTCAGTTGTGCTACTTAATATTTCTGTGGAAACTGGATGGTATGTATAAATTGTTTTTTATTTTTTTATTTTTTTGCAAGATTCTTTGAATTGAAAGTTCAAAAGAACAGCATTTATTTGGAACGGAAATCTTTTGGAACATTACAAATGCCATCAATGCCATTTTTGATTAATTTAATGCATCCATGCTGAATAAAAATATAAAATTTTCTTTCAAAATAAATAAAAATCCTGAGCACAAACTTTTGAATGGTAGTGTAGTGAACTTTTCTTATAGACTTTAGTCACAGTAGCGCTACATTTAATTTTTGACAGGAATGAAAATGAGGCTGTGAATGAGAGAAGTGCAACATTTTCAATGGATCATACTGTTGTTTACCAACATAACAAATGTTCAGCTGATGAAACATCTTTATGAAAAAAAAACCCTCCCTCAAACAGTTTTGAAAGTTGTGAATTATGAAAATTACATGCTCTAGGACCTTTATAAGTCTATCCCTCACTGCCTCATTTTCATCCATGTTACATTTATTATGTCATCTATCTTGACTAAGGTCTATTGATTGAAGTACTTTAATTTTACTCAGACAGTTGCCAAACATGTCTTAAACCATAATAAAAGTGCACTAGGCCGCATAATGAGAAGTGAAAGAAAGGACACACACACACACACACACACACACACACTCAAAACAGTAGGTCGGTAATTTGCTAAGTAATTTTGTTCAAACCAGTACAAGAAAAACATACATGTTTGATTGCTTTGAAGTCCAAATTTGCCTAACCTCCTCAAGAAAGACTGGACAAAATACTCAATATTATTTTTAATTGAAAAATTTGAAAGATTGTGTGAGTGATAAGGCCGGATTGGGGAACAGAAAGTTTAATTTACTCAGTATATACACAATAGAAAGCAATGGAAATTCCTAACTATTTTAGATAAACAAACATCTGTGTCTGTGTGTACTGTACTCTTGCATTGATCCTTTCTCATTCTAAGGATAGCTGCCCCTCCCAATGGGAGAGATAACTGACTCTTTATCAGGCCCTGGGGCGTCTGATAGCATCTAAACCATATGATGCTCATTCCAGGCAAGAGCGAGAGAATAAGACACAGAAAGACTGAGAGTCCTTCCAACTTCTCTCTTATCTACAGGACAGGTTTTTGTCCGTTTAATGCCCTCAGACAGAGTAATTCTCCTTGAGTGATTTGTAGTTTTCACAAACTCTTGCTGGAGGGTGTGCTGAAACATGAGTGTAACCCATGAGTTTTAATATGAAGATAGATGTGCTGAGGAAACTGGGACACAGACTCCTACCGCTGCTGTTCATTCATACAGACAGACCTGTGTGTGTTTGAGAGAGAGTAAATGAGAAGCAGACAGTGACATTGTGTCATGTTCTCCTGCTCCGAGTCACAGATGAGATCTGGAGCACAGCTGGGCCGCTCCCCACCCAAACCTGCAGTCTTATCAACATCACGTCCTCTTTCTAGCTCTCTTTCTGTTTCTCTCTACGATTCATCCTCATCATAATGTTTATTCTCCTTTCATCTGCTCCCTGCCCTTGCTGTGCCATTTTCCTTTCATGTGCGTGTGTGTGTGTGTGTGTGTGTGTGTGTGTGTGTGTGTGTGTGTGTGTGTGTGTGCGTCCACTAATGTTGGCCAAATCTGAGTGTGATTGAATAGTCAACATGTAGGTACATTTCATGTGCTCCAGTTGGGGTTTGTAGAATGCACCGATTTTATTTTATTTTTTTCAGCAAAAATGCCATAATGCCACTTCCGTTTTTCGCTAAAAGAGAAAATCAGCAGAATAGTGGAACAGAAACCATTACTTCATTTAATAACACAATCATTAAAATGTTCAAGTTCATTCTGTTATCAATTACTAACCCTCATGTTGTTCCAAACCCAAAAGTCTTTCATTCATCTTCGGAGCACAAAGATATTTTTAATGAAACCTGAGAGATTTCTGTCCCACCGTTGAAAGTCAATACTTCACCCAATACTTTGATGATTCAAAACATTCTTAAACCACTATAAAATAAATCAATTATTGATTGATTCATGTATTTCTTTTACTTTTTGAATAGTCAGTGTTTTGGATGAATGAACTTTTAATACACAAAAAATACACCTTAACTACTTTATTATCCATTCGTTTTGTTAAATTAAAAAAAAAAGGAAGAAAATGTATTTTATTATTTAATAAATGTGAGTAAATGATGAAAAAATATAAATTTTTTGGTGAACTAACCCTTTGAAATGGATCATGGTGCAAAGCCGGCATTCACAAGAAACGATTCAGATGTTGTTTTATATTTATTTATACTGATTTATTTGTATAGTTTTTTTAGTTATTTAGGACCTCAAAAGTCCTGCAGTGTGAAATGTGTTTTGACTGGAAATAACATCGGCAACAACCTACAGCCAATGAAAAAGCAAGATACAGGGCAAGGGAAAGACGACTGAAAATCGTGCACTGTGAACCCAGAACCCTTATTGTACATTTATGTGGAGCAGGATTATGGACCAATGAGATTTCACTGTGGCCGGAGCTCATTAGTATTACAAAAATAGAAACCAGGTGACCAATAGATGATTTTGTTGCTTGTCACAGTTAAGGATAAACTTGGTCTTTTTTTTTTTAATTTTGTCGCTTGGTCACAGCATAATATTAAATAGTCTGGATGTGACTTTGTGTCATACTATGTGCACAAATGACGCACTAATGCAGCCTAATCCCAAACAAACATAGTATTTCACAGCAAATCTTTGCAGAAAAGTCCAATTTCACACATGGACTGCGCCAGCACTGCCTGCAGGCCTCTGTCTCGCAGACTAGAGGAGAACCAGAGAAAATGTGCGAGTGTGTGTGTTTGGCTAATGGCAGGCATATGTTGTCTTGACTGTGTGTATGGTACATGTGACCTGATGACAGAAAACATGGAAGGGTGTGTGCTGTCATATCAGGAGCATTAACTTGTGTTGAACAGATATGAGTGTACAAAGGCAACTGCACTCAACTGAAGGGGTCGGCCTCCCCCGTCAATTTCAATGTATTCCATTACAGCACGAATGGTTCCTGTCAACACGTGCATACACACTGCAACAAGAACAAGCTGTCTGAGCCTGAGCAGATATTGATGGCGCTTTCACAGACTGGCGCACAGACGCACCATGCGATTCTGTGGAGGAGCCAGCGGCCTCTCAGTGCTGGCTAGAGTGCAGTCAAGTCTGAAACCAGAATGAAGTGACACTTTTTTCCTGATGGAAAAATGTACAGAGGGCTTAAGCAGTCTTATGTCATCCATTTCTCGTGCTTTCACGCTCTATTTTTGGCTCTAACCACCCCAAGGCCCACAAGCTCTGTGCAACATACACTTATGTGTATTTATACAGAGGCAAGAACACCAATAAAATTATTTATATATGAATGTGTTTGTGAGAATAGTTTAAAGAGAGAGAATAGAATAGTTTAAGCAGGCATTTTTATTTTATTTTATTTTATTTTAAAAGGAATATTTTTCCCAGAAATATTTTTCATTTTATAATTTAATATATATTTGTTAAATTGTAAAAGCAATAATTCGCCCTGAAAGGATTTTTGTTTTAAGATTTATTTTTGCTGTTTTTGCCTTTATTCTGACAAGACAGTAATAATAACAGGAAGTGAAGTGGGAGAGAGGGGGTAAGATCAGGAAAGGTCCACAAGCTGGGATTCAAACTCGGGACGCTCATAGCACAATGACGCTATATGTTGATGTGCTACCCACAAGGCTATTGGCACTGACCTGAAATTTTTTTTTACAGTTTACACTTTTTACAAAAATTATTTAATTTAATTTAATGATTATAATTTTTTTATTGTAATTAATTTTATTTTATTTTATTTTAAAAGGAATATTTTCCCCAGAAATGTTTTTATTTAATAATTTATTATTTGTTTTATTGTAAAAGCAATACTTTGCCCAGAAAAGAAAATTAAAAAACTTTAAAAACTAATTTGATTTGATTTGATTTGATTTGATTTGATTTAATTTAATTAAATTTATTGTAAAGGGTATTTGCCTAGAAATAAAAATTTTAATTTTATTTTATTATAAAATGAATATTTCACCTAGAAAACATTTCTTTTTATTTAGAATTCCTTTTTTCCCAAACCGAGTGATCAGGTCCCAGACATGACTGATATATTGAAACCTGTAAAACACCGACTTCACTATTTAAGATATTCATAAATCTGCCAAATAATACTTTGCTTTAAATCTATTAATGTCAATTGTAAGGTTCAGGATTAGGTGTGTAGTAAATTTTGTCTGTAAAAAAGTCATCACTAAAAAGCGTCAAAGGTCTATGTGTTTGTGTATGAGGTGCATGCTGGCTTAGGCCGCCCTCTCAGACAAAGCCCAGCTCTCTTTCAGATCATCAGAATACATCATGTCAGCTCTTTCCCTCTCCTCCACACCCATCACTACACAGAGCGAGGGAGCGGGTAGCTTGGCAGAGGAGAGTGTGAATTAGAAGCAGATGAAGACAGGGAGTCACAGCCAATGTTTCAGCAGGAACAAGAGCATTTTTACTCTCTCAGAGACCCGCATCCCAGAACACATCCACTACGCACGCACATACAGAAATAGATACACACACACACACACACAAACACACACACACACACACACATAGACAGACAGTGCTTCCGTTTCTGCAGCTGGCTGGATCCTTATCTTACCCTGTGCATGACACAGAGAGAGAGGAAAATGGAAAGAGGGATAAGACCAACATAGACAGACAGACAGACGACAGGATGAACTCAAGGAAAAGAGACAGAGAGAGCCAAGGGATGGAGCCAGGCAGACAGACCTACACACACACACACACACACACACACACACACAAACAGAGCTCCTCTTTGACTATGTGCTGGTCTTAATTAGAAACTTCTCTGGCTCTTTCTCCCTCTCTATCCCCTTTTCTTTCTTAGTGTCTCTCTCTCTCTCTCTCTCTCTCGTACTTTCTCTCTTGGCCATGCCCAAGTCTCCAAACCAAAGAGACGCTTATTACTTTACAAGAATGTTCCACAGGTGAGGGCAAGGCCAATTTGTAAATGAGCCACTGGGCAAGTTGCAAAGCGAAACATGCCAAACTGCAGCAATCACAGTTATATTTGCATTCATTTATGTCTCGTTTCATTTGAGTCTTCATTAGCCTGTCACAACATTATTTATTTGTATATGTATGTGTGTTTTTGTGTATTTTTAAATAATTTAATCATTCAGTGCTGCATGATGCAATGTCATATTCAGGGTTTAGTTACTGTTATGGCTCCTCATTGGGCTTTAGATAAAGTTAGTAAAGTGCTGTTAGGGGAGCAGATTGTATGAATTTATGGTAGTGACAGATATTCATATTCTGTCATTTACTGACCTTCATGTCGTTCCAAACCGTACTACTTTCTTTTTCTTCATTTGAATACAAAAGAAGTGCCATTTTCCATATAGTGAAAGCATGCAATGTCCAACAACATGAGGATGAGTAAATGTGACATACACTACCATCCAAAACTTTGGGGTTGGTAAGATTGTTCTTTTTTTAACTTTTAATGTAAATCAATACTTTTAGCAAGAATGCATTAAATTGATCAAAAATGACAGTAAAACTGTCAAAAAAACAGGGTTACAAAAAAATCTGTTTCAAATAAATTATGTTCTATTCTGTTTCCATTCATCGTAGAATCCTGAACAAAAATGTATCAGTTTCCACAAAATGTTTCCAGTTTCTTGAGCACCAAATCAGCATATTAGAATGATTTCTGAAGGATCATGTGGCACTGATGACTGGAGTAATGTCTGCTGAAAATTCGGCTTTGCCATCACAGGAATAAATTACTTCATATTATATATTCAAATAGAAAACAGTTATTTTAAATTCTGATCATATTTCACAATATTACTGTTTTTACTGTATTTTGGATCACATAAATCCAGCCTTGGTGAGCATAAGAGACTGACCCAAACGTTTTAACATTTTGGCATGTTACAATTTATATTTTGTATGAACTGTTCTTTTTAATGCAGAAGTGTTAGGTGTGGTGGACCTGTAAACTGCCCAACATTTCGTGCATGTCTGTAATTCTAGTTGAACTTTATAGGTGTTTTCCAGCATAATTAACAGCTTTCATATCATTCATATGATGTGTTTAGTTCTGGCCAGTCCAACAGCTCAGAGCTGATTTTATTTCTCTTGTATATTTACAGCTGTAGTTGTTTTCCCTGAATGTTTTATTGTTGTGTTGTGTGTTTGTAGTTGTGTGTGTATGTTTTTATGGTGGTTTGTGTACACGTGTGTGTCTGTTTGTTTGCCTCCCAGTAGTAGCGTGCATTTGGCAACCTTAAGTCTTTTGGTGAAATTACAACAGCATTTGGTTTACTTCATTCCGTATCTGTTTGTGTGTGTTTCATTTGTGGCTCTGTGCTTTGAAAAACAAACATTTTATTATTTCATTAGAGCCTTTAATAATGTGAAGCATTAGGAAAAACAGAGATCTGGGATTGGTTTCCTAGTATTGACTAAAAATAAGGGTTGTTTTTTTTTTACTTGAGTACATGATAGGTCAACAACCAATCACAAGCAATCCTGTCTTCCAGCTTCTGCCAGCAACCAATTACAAAGCGATCTCTGGCCCAGCTAACTAAATCCTTGGAAATCAAAAACTCGTTTTTTTGCAACATACACACTGGTTGTGTCATGTGTTTTTTATCAATTAATATTATTAATTGATAATCATTTGTGCTAGACAGAGCATACAGAAACACTGCACACACCTGTCCTCACACACTTTCGTGGGATAGAATTTAATAGCAAAAAATGGTTAAAAATGGTTTATTTCATGAGAAACCTTCAAAAAAGTACAGAGCGTCGCTGATCTTGACAGAACAGCAGGGAAGAGGGAAAGTTTTGCACCATATTTTAACCAATGAAACCAAAGAATCCATGGCAACACACACATACACACTCACAACTATATTCTGGAAACTAGAGGCTTCATTAAAATCATGACTTTTTATTAAAATGATGATTTGAACATTTTCAAATAGCTGTGTATAGTTGGTATAATAAAATAGTTGGTATAATAAAACTCACTTTTTGTAAATTATAGTATAATACACAGAAAAAAAAACATTCAATATGAAAAATCTTTTAAAATGTACACTCTAAAAAATGCTGGGTTAAATACAACCCAGTGCTGGGTAAAATAGGGACAAACCCAGCAATTGGGCTGTTTTGACCCAGCGGTTGGGTTACTACCCAGAAGGTTGGGTTAAACATTTAACCCAACCGCTGGGTCAAAACAGCCCAATTGCTGGGTTTGTCCCTATTTTACCCAGCACTGGGTTGTATTTAACCCAGCATTTTTAGAGTGTACTAGTGCGGAAATTTCATGCAGAAAAAAAAATCTTTCTTAATGCACTTTCGCAAATACAAATCTTGCCTAAAATAAGTATTTCTAACATTTTCTGGCAAAATAATGATTGGTGTTTATTTTGTGTTGCCGCTATACGTTGCTATGTGGTTGCTTGTTAGCTGGTTCAAAGTCAAAAGAGTTCACCTCCATCTCTCTGTGATATAATGAACCCTAAATATGGCTTGGGTCCCTCCATCAGAGTAAGTGTAATGGATTTTTCCATTCCTTTAATTGTCTGTCAGGCAAAATCGTCAATCCGATTGCTTAGAAAAGTAATAGCACACCTTTCTTCAACAAACCACATAATTTGAGGTATCATTCATGTCTGTAGCACAAACCCGAGCAGTTTAATACTCAAGCTTCGGGATTTATCCAAAATCCAAACCTTAAGTAATACTAATGATGATTGTCTTAGCAAGCTCCACTATTTATAAGTGTGATCCGACTTTTAAACAGCCGTTTAAAACTGCCACAGATTGATTCATCCCTGTGGGAAATAGTGCCATTAATGCGTATCAGTCCTGTTAATAAAGTTTGATTTTTGAAGTTTGTGATGAAGCAGGTGAGGAAGAGGGTGATTTTGTGGTAGCGCTAAACGTTACTTCTGCTGGAGCAGCTGTGAGCAGTAAATCCAGCGGTGCCGCCAGACTGATCTCAGCTGATTTAATTCAACGAGTCGTCCCTTTTCCTGCTCTGGACAACACTGACTCCCATCACATTAGGGCCGTACTGAGGCCTCATGGGAACGCATACAAAGGAGCTCTTTTATTGGACTCTCAACTACTGTTCTCTCACACTCTCTTTCTTTACCTCTCTGATTTTGTTCATAAATTTAAATGGGGCCGCTCTGTTTGAGAGCAGAGAATTTGGGTAAACCTAGTTTAAAGTCTCCTGTTTCTGTAATAGATGGTGCTGATTAAGTCTTTAGGGGACCAGGCTGACTCTTTTGCAGCTGTGGGAGGTGTATAAGAGGCAAATGTGTGTAAGAGGATATTATGAAGCAAATTATGGATGCAAGGCATTGTGGGGCACAGGCAAGGATGTAGCAACCATATTAAACTGAGGGAATAGAAATCAGAAATTTCCTTATGTTTCATGCAATAATGATATTTTAGCAGCTTTGTTTTGCTTTGCTGTGGTGCCATGAAAAGTACTGACAGAAAAGCCATCTACTGTAATTAATATTCATGAGCAAGATTATGAGATTGATAAAATGTCCTGGTTAATAATATGAGCCTGGGGCAAATAACAAACCTGTTTTTCAGTAGTTTATTGTAGTGCAGTTTTAAATGCTATATCTGACACACACACACACACACACACACACACACACACACACGCACTGCCTCAGATTGGCCGTTCTGTGACCCTAGTTATCGGTTGTTCAGATCTCTCTGTGGGACTCAAGATACTGTCTGGTTTGGCAATGCCCCAGGTCATTTAACCTTTCCTCACCCAATCTTTCTGTATCTTTGTCACTCTCATGTTTAAACGCACTGGCTTTCATTCATCCATTAACAATATGTATAGAGGTAATCATGCATAAAATCTGTGTGTGAAAATTTTCACACAGAACTAATGATACATCAATAATAAAATTGAGAATCAACTCAAACACAAATCACAAACACAAAAAAGTTTGTTGTTATATACACAACTGTTGAAATGAAAACTTAATACTTTGATTAAGCATAGATGCATTAAATTGATTGAAGTGAAAGACATTTTTACAAGATTTCAAAATATTTCTGTTTCAAATAAATGCTTTTCTTTTGAACTTTCTATAGTTCTATACTTTCCATAAAAATATTCAGCAACACAACTGCTTTCAACATTCATGATAATAATGAAACATTATTATCACAACATTATGATAATAAGAAATGTCTTTCTGAAGGATCATGTGACACTGAAGACTGGAGTAATGGCTGATGAAAATTCAGCTTTGTCAACACAGGAATAAATACAATTTTAAAATATATTAAAATAAAATAAAAGTAAAATTGGGAAATATTATTATAATTTAAAATAACTCAAATAAATGCAGCCTTAGTGAGCAAAAGAGAAAAACTTTACCGACCTTTTGTATGGGTACTGTGTGTGTTTGTATATTTATATAATTGTGTGTTTAAAGGGGTCATATGATGCAATTTCAAGTTTTCCTTTCTCTTTGGAGTGTTACACATAGAGGACCTACAATAATAGTATAAATAATGTGTTTTTTGAACATTAAAGCATGTCAACATATTCTGTTACACCAAATACACAAAATAATGATCTTTAAAATAACATCATATGACCCCTTTAAGGTTATAGCTTAATCTGGGATTGAATAATCTCTGAATAAACATTCAATTGCATGCTCATGGTGGTACAACTACCAAGAATTTATCTTTAGCACCATGCAGAAATACATATGTGTATGTACCTGTTCTGAATTTCGCAGAAGAACCGAATTTTGCAGACACAAGCAAAAACACTTGAATACAATTATTAATGAATGAGACCCATATAAATGGTGAATATCAATGACTTTGACAGTGTCAAAGCCTCAACCTCTGAGTGTCTGTATCAGTGTATATATCTGACAAAAAGCTCAGTTTTGCCGAACCTCAGGACCCAATCTCTTCTCATGAACCTTTTAGTTTTCCAAATTAATATTATAATTAAAATAAATATTGGACTCAGACAGTTAAAGTCTTGGTTCCTGGATGTGTTCGGTCTTTTCCATCAAAATGTTTGACAGACGTCTCACAATAAATCTGTATCTGTCAGAGGTACTTAAGTTACGAGGAATGTGTTTTTGTTTATGTGTTTGAGAAGAGAGCGATAGCAGCTCCCATCTTTCATTCGGGCCACTGCTCTTGTTTCATTTAGTAACAGATGCTCCGGGTGAGTGATTGTGGTTTTGGTATCTTTTGTCGTGTGTGTGTGTTGCACTGTGCCTCCTAGACACAAACCACATTTTATCGCTGTGTGCGCATACGTCGGTCGGTGCCTTTATACATAATAGGAATGGTAGGACGAAGAAGAACTATTTCAGCAAAAATAAGCACTCAGTTCTCCGCAAACACAGACACACTCATACTCTTGGCTGTGTGAGGAAATGCTTCATTTTCAAGGCCTTTCCACATAGATTACAGGCAGGGAATTGTTCGCCCCATAAACAGTGTGCAACCAGAATCCCTGAGTAGGGAAGATGAGCTCTTTGGGTTATTTCAGGTCACACCAGACCCAAACACTGCTGACGCCTACAGGGGATATTATAGGCGTCAATTAGACAGACACAACACACACATAATTAAGTCCGGTTTGTGGGCAGTCTGACAGGGCCCATGAGTCAAAGCACAGCTTCAAAGGAGGCCTTGAACACCATTTTCAGAGAACATTTAAACATTACATCTATCCATTTAAACAAACTCAAAACAGCTTTACCCAGTGTGGTAACAGAACCCACACATATAGAACACAGAACTGGATCAAACGGTTGGGATATACAGTAAACAGTAAAGCTTAGCTGAGATATGGTGCTGGTTTGGTTGATGGGTTTGGGCTAGGGTGATTTAAGGTGGTGTGAATATATACTGTATGTATATATATATATATATATATATATATTTCTGTCATGACAACTTTTTAGGAGAGTTTAGCATGGTAATGTATATGACAATGTTAATGTGTCTGGTCTTGGCAGAATAGACCTGCTATGCTGCTGCTGCGGCGGAAGAGCAAATGCTTTGACTTGCTACTGTCAATACATCCAATAACAGACATGCTGCTGTGAGCATGTAAGAAATACTGCTGCTGCACATATAACATGTAATAACCCCATATATAACACACATGAAATCGCCTTGTAGCAGATCTATACAGGTGGAGCTGGGGAAGGTGGAGGGTTTCTGAAGTGCGCTGCAACTGCTACAGCAAGCACTAGCTGAGTATTTGAATATTGAACAGCAAGCTCACTGGCTGCTGATACAAAAAGAAATAAATCCATGTGAATAATGATGTCACAAAGCAAGGCCAGACACAACAGGTAAGTGCAAATCAGGATGGTTTATTGACTGGGTAAGGGGATGACTGGAATAGGTGAGTTAAAGGCAGGTGAGTGTCAACACAGTGAATGGTTCCAGGGTAACATATTTTTCTTAAATATATACATGCACATGTTTGTATTTATATATACATAATAAATATACACAGTAAACACATATGTAAAAAAACGTTATTTTGGATGCGATTAATCGTTTGACAGCACTACTTTGGATATATATATATATATATATATATATATATATATAAATAGCAGATTTTATCAACAAAACAGACAGGAAAAAAAGTTTGTCATATTTTACCTGGTAATACAGGCCTTTGTATTACTGTCATAATCATGTCATCTTTCTATTTAAAATATTCTTTGGCAATTCATAAAAATTACCAGTGGACATGTTATCTAAGTGGTAATTTACTCATTTAACCAAACATGCATTGAACATGTGTTTGATTCCACAGTGCTGCTATTCTTGGGAATGTGTTTTTGCAGTTCACTGGACTGGATTCATCTATTATTGTTGCTTTCATAAAGCAAGGTAAATTTAGGAGTGGTAAGAAAGTGTAATGCATTACTCAGTCTTCGTGACACCTGCAACCCAACAGTGTTAGTATTTCTCTTTTTTTCATCAGTAGAACGAGCAATCAATCAATATAGCTGGCATTATACATGTGCAACTGAGCCGTTTCATTCACTGTCAGACTAAAGGAGCACATTGTTAGCATTGTTTCCTTCAGCAGTATAGCACATTTTATGAAAATATATATTGCTATAAAATACACACATTAATGATATGTAAAGCATCCACCATTGATTAGATTCAACTATTTTATTGATTTGTTTTAGTATTGAAGGACTTAAAAGTTATTTTACTCTCAACTCATCCTCCATTTGGATCATTTTATTTTCCTTGAGCTCAACGCACTGCATTCTGGGACTGCTTTTTCTTGAAGAGTACACACCATGCTGCCTAAATTTGGTCAAAGAAAATATTTTAGAAGGCAACATAGTTAGTCTGCTTGCCTTTTGCAACAGCCTTCGTATCAGAAGCATCAAGTCACATTGTTACATTTATCACTTGGACAGCTTAGAGTTTACTGGGTATCCAAATACTTGTGACAAGGTTCACACTTCAGGACACGATAAGACACTAATCGCAGAACAAGACAGAGTACCTAAAACACAAAAGTAACATAAAAGTATATATGACACAAGTAAATTATAAATTTGTAATAAGTGGATATTATAGCAGAAAGTAATGTGCTTGCAGAGCAACAATGGCCTATGATGTCTGGAAATGCTGTCTAGTTAGGCAGCTTACTTGGTTTTGGTTTTGGTCAGGACTGATGATTCTTTCTCCGACCAGAGCAGGGACCGGGACACATGGTTATCATTGAAGGGGATTGTGGATTCCTTTCATCTGGGGGTGACTGTCTGTTTCCTAAACCTTGCTCTGACCTCCCTACCTTTATCTCTCCCCGTCTCTCTCTCTTCCTTTCTCTTGCCATTTTCACCCGCTCTCATCTGCTTCTCATCCGTGAGTGAAAGTGAATCGGGGGGTTTGGAATCAGAGCATGTGTAATGTATGTCAGTGCTGGACTCAAAACCGTTTTCCCATGTAGAAGTGAAGGTTATCTATTCCCACAATACGATACAGCTCGAAGTATCTACTGCGGATAATGAGCCAATAGATACACGCGGATCACCAGTCCAAACAGTGGTTTGTCAGTGTAAATGTGTGGGCTGCTTGCCTTTGTGGAAAAAACAAAACAAATGGAGATTTGACAGGGCAGCCTGCCATTTCAAAACACACATATACAGACATACTGTAAGGCTGTCAGTGCCTGTTAGGCTTGGCATCCTGATTAGCAGGCGGTTTGGATCCACTTTCAGAAGACCTTTTCCCCTCAACTCCTCTCCCATACACAGACAGAGAGTGAGAGAGGAGGATTATGGGAAAGTCTGAAAAGCTCAGTCACACTGAAAGGGAGAATATAATACATTATAATACAAATCTTCTCATACCCTTATTTCACAAAGCACCTCTTTGATGCATTTGATATATATATATTATAAACATTAAATTCAACAAAGCAACAAATTCACTTAGTAGTACACATTGTCTATTATCTTTTATGTACTTATTTATTTATTTACTTACTTGTTTATTTATATGTTTGATATTGGTTAATTGTGCATGATCATTTCCCCTATTTTTCATCATCTAACACTAACTTAAATGTAATATTTAAAACACTAATGTTTAAATCTATTTTTTAATCTCATACAGTTTACATTTTTAAATATATTATTTAAACTCAAAATTTAAATATTTATTTTTAATACTTTATAATGCAATGTTTGATGCATAAACTCACATGTAGCATTTAAAATGATTTTAAATTGTTAAAAAATATATATTTACCCAAATTACTATAGAATTTTAATGTTGGCTGTTTATCAGTTATTAGCCGTATAACATGGAAATAATTATTGACTTACTGTATCAGCAAGACATTTAATATCAGGGCATCCCTGCTTTTATTTTCATTCTTTGAAACAAGATCCTAAGGGACTGGAGCTAATAATCCGTATTTATTTGTGTTTAGGAGTTATGAGACTTAAAACTAAACCAAAAGATCCCTGTGAATCATAGTAACATCAGCCTTAAAACTGACCCAGATCACACACAGCCAATAATGACAGAGCCTCAATGCAGACAGAATCAAATGTACCACATTAAATGTGTTATTACCAGGGCCGGATTTACCTCTTTTCGTGACATAGGCTAAACAAATTTTTGGGCCCCCCTTCCCTATTAATATGTTAGGCCTTATACTATCACCTAAGCAAACAGAAATATTTCTTAATCAGTGCAAACCGTTACAGTGTTTTCTATCGCAATAAGCACTTGCGTTCAGTCAATAAAAATCGAATGTAGTTCTTAATTTGTTTGAGAACTGAGAAAGACCATTCCATTAATAGGCGCGCGACGTGGCCACATAATAACCACTTCGGGAGTGCATTATTTCTCTAATAATTTTAACGGCCTGGAGTCACAACCACACACCAAGACTGTTCAGATGATTTGTTTCAAGACATTTGACATGTTTCCGTCCTGAAATCTCGTGTGTTGAACTAATTTTTTACGCACCTCATCCCAAACCTTCCATTGCAAATTCCAAATTGTCATTTTAGAGCTAATAATGTAGGCTTGAGCCATTGATATGCAGACTAATGCAGTTATTAATGCAGTCTAATGCGGTTATTAGAGAGAGAGAGAGAGAAAGAGAGAGAGCGAAAGAGAGAGAGGGAGAGAGACAGATTAAGCACGTGTGAATACGCGCGTCTGTGCGTCTCTCAGCAGCGTTCAGCAGAAGCGTCTACTAATAGCAAATCTTTAAGTTAAACTGCTTCAAGAACCTCGCAACTGAGAAATGTCAACTAATAGCGAATCTTTAAGTTAAACTGCTTCAAGAACTGAGAAATGTCCAGTAGCTTGCAGCTGCGAAACTATTTTATTGATAAATTTGCGGGGCAGCGCTGACAAGTAGTTTCTGTTCGCGTCTTCGCGTGTGTGCGCGAGTACGTTTCTGTACTGTGTATGCGTCTGTGAGAGAGACTGGGAGAAAGAAAGCGTGATTTCCGTAGCCTACATAAAAAAGGTGGAAGACATGGAAATAGTTTGTCATTTTTTACCCTATTGTTTGTTATATTTATTTGCTCAATGTCTTCTGGGGTTTTGGTTCTTTTACTGTTGTAGATAGCCCATAGTATAACAAAAATATTATATATCTCTTCATTGTGGTTGGGCTCCCCTGGACGAGTGTACATAGGCACGTGCCTAGAATGCCTATGCGTAAATCCGGCCCTGGTTATTACCACAATAAACAAAAAGGCAGGAGCGTTTTCTTTGGATGCAAAGTGTCCTACAGAGACCAGTCCACTAAAGGTGCTTTTTCTCTCTTGCTCTAACTATCTCTCTTTGCCGTTCCCCATCAGAGCAAAACCATTAGCTCCTACTTTTCCTCTATGGATAATGTGTTTCAAATGACTCCTTGCATCTCTTTCATGCCTCTTTGTCTCTCTCCTGAGGGGCAGGGTTCCTCTTGAAGGGCTCGTTTGGAGAGGGATGTTTCCTTCTGAGTTTGGCCTGGACCTGTGGCAGGTTCGAGAGGGGCCCCTGCAGGCCTGTATTTTACAGGTTGATGGATGGCTGTTTCACCGTGGACAGCTCTAAGGGTGGGGGGAAATGTCTCTGCTCTGTAACGCCGTAACGGGGCTCGTTCACCCCCGAGACGGATGGCACTCCAAACCAAATGTGAGCGGCAGGGGGCCATGTGGCTTAGTAAGTTAACAAGCTCCTGTGTGCTTTTCTCACAGTATACGGAGCACTGTCACACTTGACCTCTACACAGTGGGGTCACGGCTCCTGAAGAACACAAGGTGGGAGGGGGTCCGCATTTGGCTGGTAAAGGCATTATGGAAGAGAATGCACACACAAGCACAGAAACCCCCTGGTAGATAGAACTCTTTTTAAAACTTTCTTATATTTTAACCCCTTTCTTAGTTAGTTGTGCCTACTGAACAGCGAAATGCTGTGCCTTAACAAATACAATTAAGCAACGCCATGGGTCATGGGTTTGATTCCCAGGGAATGCATGAATTGATAAAGTGTATATCTTGAATATAAGTTTGCTTATATTATGCAATGCATACATGTAGATTTAAACTTGATTAGAAAAGAATACTTTGTAACCTTGTAAGAATACCTCATAAAATGGCCACAACATCAATATAAAAAGGCATGTATGTTCAATAATTTTTTTTATTTCTTTGATTGTAATAATTACAAGAATAAAGTTTTCCACCAAGTAATATCATCCATTAGCTTAACTATAGGCTGTTGACAAGATGATACATTAATATGGCATTCACCTGATGTACGATCACAAGTGTTCGTTTGGTTAATTTACATCCACGTGACTCATTCAGTCAGATTTTAGAGCTGGAACCTATCCATTTTATTAGAAAATATTCTAAGATATCATAGCACCAGTGATATGCTGTCACTGCCTTTTCTAACAGTGCATAGTACCTTAAAGGGATAGTTCAACCAAAATGCTGTCATTGTTTACTCATCCTCATATCACTCCAAGCCTGTATGGCATTCTTACTTCTGTGGAACACAAAAGATATTTTGAAGAATGCTACTACTAAACGACGACTAAACAGTTTTAATTCCCATTGATTTCCATTGTATAGACAAAACATATAATGGAAGTCAATGGGAACCGAAACTGTTAATCAGCATTCTTCAAAATATTTTTCTTTGTGTTCAGCAGAGGAAAGAAAGGCATACAGGTTTGGAATGACATGAGGGTGAGTAAAGATGACAGAATTTTGGGTGAACTATCCCTTTAAGGTATTAATTTCACACATTGACACATTTTGTTTGTCTTGTGGCTATACTTTTGAAATAGTGTATTTTTAACATTTATCATGAGTGCGTTACTTAAAAGTGATGTTTAGAATCTAAGAGACGAGTCCAAATTATTTTCTGTTATAGACAGATGCTGTTCATAGAGCTTTACTTATTTTGAACTTAGAACATTGCTTTAACTTCTTTCCAAAGTGTATTCGGTCTTATACTGTATCTTCTCTGTAGTGAACTGTTTCACCCTCCTCTGACCTGTTTTTAGGAATTTGTTGGGGAATTTACAGCTGAAGCTACAGGTTGTGGCTGTTCACAGACCAGCTGACACCGAGAGCATCTTAAGCACACATATATACAAACACAGTAAACATTTGTGTGTGCCGAGTGGTATAACTGCCTTTCAAAGTTATAGAAACACTGAGGTCATCTCTGGGCTGGAGTCAAAGGTGCTGAAATATGTCAATCTTGCACTGAAAAGCCATAAAATCCATAATTGCTTCAGCTGGTGGGCCAAACTTGGCGCTATAATCACACTCCCTGGAATCACAACAATGTCCTAATACATCTCCACACCCGTGTTTTAAACTCTCAGCTAATTCTTCTCTGCATTATTCCAGCAAAAACACATTATACCATTAATTGAAGCACTCCAAGATGTTTTTTGAGCCTTTCAAGTCATTTTTGGCATGTACAAAAATGTATTTTTGGCTTTACATGTAGTTCTAACCGAATCCAGCCAGCATAAATGGTGGTAATATTCAGAATTAGTGGACACCAAGGAAAGCTGACGTGTTCAGCTCAGTCAGGGATGGCTGGAAAGACCCGTCCACGGCCTGTCGACACTCTCTTCCCATCTCCAATTCGCCACCATGCTAAATACCACTGCTGTTAGCAGGCATTAAAAAGCCATTCACACCGCAGCCATGTGCTTGAGTTGGCCGCCATAATAGCTGAGCTACGTCTGGAAGGTGTCCGTTATGCACACAGTCTTTCTCTCGCACATCTATTTTCTCCATCTCTCTTAGCTTTTGGCACGCCAACAGCGATCTGTCTCTCTGGAACGGTGCTTGGAGCGCCATTGCTGCTCAGACATGGCAGATAAAGTCCCTCATGCATCTTTTTTTTTTTTTTTTTTGCTTTAAACTGAGAAATAGCTGTTATGGCTGTTACCTGTGAGAGCCGGAACAGAGAAGCGTGATTTATGCACTTGAAAACGAAAGGATTTGCTAATGCATGTCGATCGAATATCACGGCTAGTCACAGAAAAGTGCTCTCTGGCACGGATGAGTGCCTGAAGCCATATTTTTCATATTAGAGGTTCTGTAAAGTTGCCTTGTGGTGCACATATCCGCTGGCACCCTGCTCGAGGGACGACCGAGCCTCGCCGGAGCTGTTCTCGTACTGTGATGCCCATCTGACCATCATCATAATCGAATACACTGTACATGGGTCCTGTGAATGATCCAGTGTTGCAATAGGGGCTGAATTGGGGGCTTTTTGGAAAGTCAGGGAGGGTTAAGAGCTTGATGGGTGGGATAGAGATGCTGTAGTGCAAGTCTCTTTTTCTTGCTCTCTCTCTCTACCTCCTCCCTTGGGCAGGTGGTCTGGCCGAAAACTGACAGGGGCATCAGAAACCAATTACCCAGACTGCTTACACAGGCTTTTCACTGCCAAGCCAAACTATGCTATCTGAATAGGCCTGCATGTTCACTCCCACCCAAACCCCCGCCTTTCTCTTGCTTTCTCTGTGTCCAGCTCGCAGCAAAAAGAATGTGAGATGGTACCATATTATATCCCAGTTCCCATTCTTTGTTTTTCCTCATTTTCATTCATTGCTAATGTTGCCTCAAATGCCCATTTACAAGTTATAAACACAATTAAACTGTATTTATAAAATGATGGTGAATTAAGGAGCTTTTTACATTTTATTTTATTTTAATCGGCAATTTTTTTAAATAGTTTTAGTTAAGAATAACAACACTGGTTTGTTCAGCTCTGGTTTCGCCACAGAGCACATCAGGCCCCCCCTCCCCTCCAAAAAAAAAAAAACTTTCAGACGTGTGCCCTCTCCTACTTTGAACCTGAAAACCTGAGATTTCTCTCGCTTGTTCTCTCTCTTCCTGTCTTTCTGTCTGGAGGGTGTAATTTCAGATGCCCATCATCATCTCCCATGGTAACCGTTTCCTGAAGAACCTGAGCTGGAATCGTTAAGCAAATTTGATTTCTCAACTCATTTGCCTTCTATAAACGTTGCCATGTGTTTGATATTACATATAAGCTGTTCCAGTGGGAGTGCAGAGGGAAAGCTGAGAAAGAAGAGAGGTGGAGAACAGGAATCGGAACATTAAATGGCAGGTGAAATTGAGCGAGATCTGAGGCGGAGGAAAAACAGAGAAGATGAGAGGAACGATACGCCAAAACATCTCTTTTCTTGGCCACAAATAAGGAAAAAGGCAAAAGTTCTCTTCTTTCAATCAGTCTGTTTTTACATACGTAAAACAAGAACATCCGAATGTTGAAAGTTCAACCAGCAGACAACCGAGGTAGCAGACAAACACCATGTCCCAACTTAAACAATGCAACACTGAGTGGCCACTCTCTGTAGGGTGAATCAACAGTATATGGTTTCTGGAAAACAAAAAAAAAAGATTATAAAAACAGGGAGGTAGAAGTATTTAACTCAAGGCCAGCCTGAAGGTTGGACAGTTTTGTGCACTGTAAGGAATGTAAGCAAAGGAAATTTATCAACCAAAGACAGAACTAAAAACTTTCAGCCATGACATTTGGGATAGTTCACCCAAAAATTAAAATTCTGGTATCATTTATTTACCCTCATGTCATTCTAAACATATCACTTTCATACGAAACTTTTAGCAGTATGTCAAAACGACTTTTTGTCCACACAGTGAAATTGAAAAGGGACCAGGAGTGCCAAACTAATAAAAATAAATCCTTCATTAAAAACTAATATATATATATATATATATTTATTTTTTTTATTATTTATTTATTTATTTATTTATTTTTACTTTTAAATGAATCAATGTCCAAAAATGTAATTTTAATGTTATTTGTTTCTCTTTTTTTATTGTCCCCTTTCATTATGTATTTCAGTGCCAGCATTTATTGACATTTTTAATAAAATACAGTATTTATTATGCTCACTGTCATTGTAGGGAAAAGAGACGCTTGTACATTCTGCTTGATAACCACGTCTATGTTCCACGCAGAGAGACAGTCAATCTTATGGGTTTGAAATGACACTATAGGGTGAGTAAATGAAGACAGAATTTTCTTTTTTTTTGGTAAACTATCATTTTTATGCTTTGTAAAGAGCATTATGAGCACTGAATGAAGGCTGTGAAGAGATGGGTTAAGAATATTTAAGAATAAAAGAGTGGGGATAAAACAAGACTGGGTGATGAACTGTTAGTAATGGATACGTGTCAGCATCTCCCCCATGATGTCACTGGCACTAAACCAGTATTAGCGCAGTGCAGAAACCTAATCGTGTGCTAATCTGGACCTATCTGCTGTCATCTTAGACGGACTGGGAAAAAAAGCCCTCCAAATGCCATAAACAAGTGCTGTAGATGTACTTGGTTCCACATGTAGCCATATAATCCACTCTCTAACAGCCACAAACTATTTTACATCCCTCATTTATTGATGAAGTGGGACTGAATTTGTCTGATCTCATTCTGATCTCATTAAAAAAAATGGATGAAGGGATGTACAATCTTTCCCATGATGCCTTTCTCAAGAGCAGAATGGCGATAACTGTGTAACTGAGTATGAGACCTTGTTAATATCACTGAAGCCTGTCTTTATCCCTCAGGTGCTGATGATCAGGGGTTGTTCGGACTCCGAGACCACAGAGGTTACGTTGACAAAGTGACGGGAAACCGGTTTTGAAGGGAAGAGGTTGACAGGGAATCAGAGGATTTATGTGCATGCCTGTAAAACTTTATGAGAGAAGCTGCATTTCAAGCGATCCAGCGGGCGTTTTTCACATCAGTCCTAACGCGGCGGGGGCGAGCTATGAAAACTTTGTCTGAGGCGGAGGTAGAAATGATAAAAGAAGAAGAGAGCTGTGTTTTAGCCAGTGGATAGCAGCATCTGTTCAAACAATAGCAGTCTGGCTGAAGCTTTATAGTGCAAAACTGTCCATTAGGATCGTGAATGTTGTGATTAGGGCAATGATTCTTACTCTGCATGCACGTGCCTGCTTGTCCAGGGGTCACAAAAGTAGCCATATTCCCATCTTTACTCGACTCATGGGCTTTGTGTGGACATGTGCGGGCAGGACCCAGAGGAGTGTTTAGGGAGAGTATGGATCGTATTAGAGCAGAGGTCACCGAGAGGCTGTCCATGTGTGCTATGGACCTGATAAGATGCAGAAAAAGACCCCTGGATCCACTGTAACCTAGAATGGAAGGTTTCTGGATTATCATGAAACAGTGTTTGCAATACATTTAACTTCTTTCATTTTACAGATTTCTGAGACTGAGTATTCAGTGTTGAATAATGTAAAGTGAGACTTGATTTTATCCAATAAGGTTTGATTGAAAGAGGTTGAAATGTGTTAAAGGGATAGTGCACCCAAAAATGAAAATTCTGTTATTAATTACTTACCCTCATGTCGTTCCAAACACCTAAAAACTTAGTTAATCTTCAGAACACAAATTAAGATATTTTTGATTAAATCTGAGAGCTTTCTGACCCTGCATAGACAGCAACACAACTGAACAATGTCCTTATACCTTTCCGGGCCTTGAACGTGGTAGTTGCATTGCTGTCTATTCAGGGTAAGAAAGCTCTCAGATTTCATCAAAAATATCTTAATTTGTGTTCTAAAGATAAACGAAGGTCTTAAGGTGTTTGGAACGACATAAGGGTGAGTAATTAATGACAGAATTTTCATTTTTGGGTGAACTATCCCTTTAAGACAAAAATATTTTTGGCACATTGCTTCCCCTGCCCATGTAGTATTAGTTAAATTAATAAGATAAATATAGACATATACTGTATAGACTTACATACATGCATACATACACATACATACATATGTGCACACACACACACTATTATTTAAAAGTTTGGGGAAGGGTAGTTAAGATGTTTTTTTCTTCTTATGCCAGTCAGCAAGGTTTATTAAAAATTCAGTAAAAAGAGTTATATTGTGAAATATTATGACAATTTAATTAAATTCAGTTTTAATATATTTTAAAATTTGATTTATTTCTGTGTTGGCAATGCTGAATTTTCAGCAGCCATTGCTCCAGTTTTCAGTGTCACAGGATCTTTTCTTAATATGCTGATTTTGTGCTAATTTCTTATTACATTAATCACAATTTTCCTTTCTGAATACAAATATTAATTTCTTAAAGAAAAAACAACTTACTGGCCCCAAACCTTTGATATATATAATATTCACTTTCTTATTTAAAGGCACTGTCTTACAATTATGCACTCTTAAAGGTGATGAAGTTGACCACACAAGTAGTTCGAGTGTGCACATGACAAATATATTTCAGTCTCATTTCAATCTCTGTTCTGTGTTCCATTAACAAAAGCAATGCTGGAAAGTCTCCTCATATTTCTGAAAGGGTGCCATGTTTGTGGTCAGTTGCCGCAGAATCTTTCCTATGAAGAGGGAACACTCTGAAAACCTCTTTATCTGTTGACTGTCTGAAGAGTGTTTGTAGTGTGTTATCTGATGTAACTCTGTTACACCCATTGCTTGTATTTGTGTGTGTGTTTTTTTTTATACTGTATTTAGACCTTGTTCTCGCTGATAGGTAAGACAGCCGGTGGGCGACCTCTCGCGTGATGTGAGGCCATTAAAGCAAAGATGAAATGACTGTTCCATTCTCAAAGAAGGAATGCAGTGTAGAAGATGAAGAGAAAGGAACAGAAAGCTGGATCTTGGCGCTGGGATCACAGCTGTGTGGAATAGCACTCTGTCTTGTGCATTCCCAGCTGCTGGGAGCTCATAGCTCTGCTGCTCGAGCACGATCTATCCCCAATGTGCAGAATTCATTAGGGCTGGAATACTGTAGCACAACAGACTTAACGAGACAGACCATTCATTCAGTCAGTGAGATGTTTCATGAATCACTAACAATAGGAAGCACCAGGGTCCACTCACTGTTAACAGCAACCTGCATGCACAAAATCAGCCTCAATTTCTGTATGATAAGACATTTATATGATGCTTTAAATGAAAGTTTGGGAGGAGCATGTTCATTTAACCCTTTTCAAGCAAAGCCTAAGTGTACTGTATATAAATTAGGATTGGGTTAGTTGAGTAATGAGATTTAGATTAACTCACTATACTCGTCTTTTTTCTTGAATATTTTAGAGACAATTCTTTAAAGGAGAAGGTTTTTAGCACTTAGACAGTAAGCTATATTTTAGCGAGATAAAGGTCTAATACCAACTGTCAGCAAGGCGCTAAAGCTCTACATTCATCCCTGTTAAAGCACTGCCACTACAGCAATCAAAGCACCACCTTTGTTAATATAATATGTAATATGTCATATATAAAATATATATAAAATATTTAAAAGTTAGGTCAGTCAGATATTTTTCTTAATACTTTTATTCATCAAGCATGAATTATATTGATGAAAATAGACAGTAAAACATTTATAATGCTTCAAAAGATTCCTATTTCAAATAAATGCTTTTCTTTTTAACTTTCTATTGATCAGAGGTTCCTAAAAATGTATCACGTTTCCACAAAAATATTAAGAGGCACAACTGTTTTCAACATTAATAATAAGAAATGTTTCTTAAGCACCAAATCAGCATATTATAATGATTTCTGAAGCATCACGTGACTGAAGACACAAGTACTCTCTGCTGAAAATTCAGCTTTGCCATCACAGGAATATATTACATTTAAAAACATATTAAAATAGAAAATGGTTATTTTAAATGGCAATAACATTTTATAATATTACTGTTTTTACTGTGTCTTTATTCAAATAAATGCAGTTGTTGGTGAGCATAAGTGAGACTTGCAGACACATCTTTTGCTGTTGAGTCAGAATTCATTACACATATTAACCGTATCTACTTCTATTTTAAACTTGACAGCAAGCCGCAGAAACAGGATGTTTGTGGGGCACAAACCTCAGTGTGTACTGCATGGATAATTTCCTCTGTGTGCGAGGAAGGCCACACCCTCAGCACAGACAGAGAGTTGGTCCTGCAGAGCACTGCTTCCTCGCTGTGTGTGTGCCACGCTCTGGGTAAGATGGCACTTTGATGTAGCTAAATACCTCCCATTTGATGAACAGTCACGGTATCCATGGCTTGGCTTTTCCACTTCAGTGAGTTCCAGAGCAAGCCTCCTTTTCAGGCCAATACATAATTGTCTAAGTGGTTCTGGACAGCAGGGGGCAATTTAGTCATTAGAAAGGCCAATTAAGTAATTAGGCCAGCAGTTTGACTGCCGTGTGTGTGTTCATGGGCCCCGCAGATCGCCTGATTTGGCTCCGGTGCCACTTTTACGCACATTTGCTCTTGATATCATTGAAGGCTTAAGTCCCCTAGTGGACATCCTCCAAATGGAAATTGCATTTCTTTAACAGCATGATGGGTACATGAGAAAATGAAGTTGTGGATATACAAACTGAGGTCATTCCTGAGTCAGAAGCATTTATGAAATAGAGAGTGCCAGAATCTTGGGTAATATTTAAAGACATGCTTAAAACATCATCCAATCAGCCACGTGAAAACACCAAGCTCCAATACCATCTTGAAACAATGAGGAAAGAATTTGATGATAACATCTTTGCTTCCACCAGACTGAAGCTCATGTGTTCTCATTCCCTTATAATTCAAACTCTCCAGTCATTCTAATTCCATTGCATGCTGACACTCATATTCCATTCTGCAGGTAGAGTGTCACAGAGGTGTGCAAAAAGCCTCCACAAAGAGGACGAGAGAGAAAAAAACTGGAGACAGAGAGAGGTAAGGAGAATATTTTGGGCTAGGAGGTTATCCAGCAGGAGCACAGAGGTGGCTGCTTTTTCCATCACGCTGTTGCTCATGCCAGCAGATCATAGCGCCCAGTTCTTACACATGAGACCTGGAATGTAAATATTTAAATGCGGCAAAAGTCAGATTCTCCTTAATTCTATCATTTAAATATGCATTATTTATCTGAGGTCCATCAGATGGTTACAGCATGGAGTGCTTAGTAAATATTTGTAGCTGAATACTGATGATGAACTGTTACAGATACAGTAACTGTGAACATAAGCCAGTTGAGACATTTGCCAAATGTATGATGGAAATTTTCCACACTTTTTCCATCATGGTATCATTCCTAATAACATTTCTAATTAAACAATAAGCATACAAGGAAAAGTAAATGGCTGTGATTCTGTCGTTTGCTTGTGATGTTCTGTAAGTTGCTACAGTAGTTTGAAAGAAGTATTTTATGCTATGCAAGGCTGTGGCATAAAATGCAGAAATATTATCACAACTTATAAGAACTGTTCTATTTTAATATAGGAATAAATGTAATTTATTCCTACGATGACAAAACTGAGTTTTCAGCATCATTTCTCCAGGCTTCAGTGCCACATGATTCTTCAGAAATCATTGTTATATTCTTATTTGGTTCTCAAGAAATATTTCTTATTATTTAAAAAATTAGCTGCTTTTATATTTTAATATTTTGGTTGAAACCGTGATAGATTTTTTTTTCCAGGATTTTATGAATGGACAGTTCAAAATAATTAATTTCTTTGAAATTAAAATCTTTTATAACATTGTAAATGTCTTCACTGTCACTTTTGATCAATTTAATATGTCCTTGCTTAGTAAAAGTATTATAAGAAATCTTACAGACATCAAACTTACGAACAAGAAGTTGTTAACAAATAATATAAAGTAACTGGCATTTCATTCACAATATGGCTGGGTTATACAGTATGGTTTATTTTCTCTCTGCCAACAAAAAGACTGTAGTTAATACAGTTTGAATTATCTGTAGCAAACACAGAGAAGCGGAGTGATACAAACAAATTAGTGGACTGGAACTAATTGCTGTATAACAATATGACGAAGAGCTCATGACAACTACACAGTGAGTGTACAAATATTTCTGCTGTATTTGACCTATATATTTCTGTTAATCCCATTTTAACAGACTCTATCCCTCTAAGGTCCATCAACACTTCAGCACTTCTTCACAGCTGAAAACAGATGTGGCTTCTGCTAAAGTGTGAGTTCCAGCAACTTTATTCCGTTAGTCTGAGTTTGAGTTTGCAGTGGGATTTTCACTCCTTACACAGAGCCTAAAATAGCCTTGTGACTTTTCTGCTTTGCTAGCCAGTATCACACAGAGACTATAGTATCCATGAGGTGGTCTAGGCCGCGACCTTTGACCTCAGCCCAGAGGAGGGTGGCGTATATATGCTCTTGTACATTTTTTGTCTCCTCCCCCAATGTTCAAATGCTAGTTACAGTGGGACCCCAAGATGAATAAATAAGCACATGCTTGCGTACCCTGCTTTAGCATAGGCATGAGGCATTCAGTTCACTGATGCATCATGGGAACTTTTCTCACAAAACCAGAGATAAACAACTTGCCCTTCATCCCTATAGACACCTGGTACTGCTATCGCTTGGTGCATTCTGCACGCTTTAAGCTTTAAGCAAGTGTGTGTTGCTTCCTATCATACCCAGCTGTCCATGTTCATCCACGTTTGCAGAGATGGAGATCAACCATGCGCTCCATGTGGCCTTTGAAACTCACCACTCCTGCTTCAAGGAGAAAGCCAAACCCTCCCCAATGCTCCTCAACTTCCCCCTGCACTCCATCCGAGAGCCAGACGTGGATCTGTGCCAGGCCAGGCAAACTGCTCTATCCTCCAGGCATCGCACCCCATTATCCTCAGAGGAACCACATCAGCATTGAGATGGGGACCTGTTTTTCTGTAGCACCTTTTGAGCTCAAAGCACTTCCTGAGCTCTTGGCGAACAGAGAGGAAGAGGTCAGGCTAACTGCTTTAACCCAAGGTGAAGGCCAGGGCGGCTGACACAAATCCTGGTGTGGAGATGCCAGCGACAACTGATGACTCACGCCACGAAAGCCCGAGAATGAGAGCGCTGCAAGTTTGAGGATATCGTAGGCAGTTACTTTTATTGGGAACGATTAATACGCCGGCTAGCGGCATTTGGAAGCGTTCCCAACTCTGATCTCCCACAATCCCGCGGCTCATGTTTCAGATTAAGCCTCGCAGCGACACCACAGCCTACACATCATCCAACCCCTTCCTTCTTGCCTCCACGCATGATCTTGCCGTCTGACCTCACTCCTGCTTGAGCGTTCCAGGAGAGCACAGCGCTTACATTATCCCTCAGATTCTAATACAGCATAATCATTTGCCTGTCATTTTAATTTCATGCTCTTTACTTCTTCTGGGACTATTTTTGGGCGGAAAGCTGTAGGAAATTCAGATGTTCAAAAGCTTGCTGATTAGCCCTGTGATTAAAATGGATCGCTGGCTGAGCCTTCGCCAGAATCTAAAGCAGAGACTTCTAGAATCATTAAGAGTACTTTGTAACAGTTCATATTGCAGTGCCTAACTCCATCTGTTCTGCCCATTCTGGTGACATTTAGCATATGAACGCAATGCAGAGAAAAATAAACTCATACTCAAAGAAATATTTGATGCAATAAATATCCAAACTGTAATTCTATCTAAAACCCATTCTGTCTGAAAGTATTATTTTGCTGCTACATTAAAAAAAGAGATATTTTGACTTTGTCAGCCTGGGAATGAGAGTGGTATTTTGACCTCTCCCAGATTAAAGATGAGAGAGCTGTCACCCTGCGCTGGGTCCACATTTCCCACGATTCCTTACAGGGGTGCGCTGGCTGGCAGGCCCTGCAGGCATGTTCTTTTTTGACAGCATAGTTAGGAGGTGCTGATGAAAGTGGAGAGGCTACGTTGCCCCTGTACCCTCTCAAATTAGCACAGGAGCCCTGTTGCCTGTCACACAGGGGCCCCGGCTCACAGATTCAGTTGCAGTGTGAGCATTCATGTCTGTGTTGCTGCCACCGATGCAGGTTTTGTGGTGGTAAGAAGTGTATTGTGGTTGTGTTGAGGCCTTATGAGACCGCAGTTAGCGCAAAACAATATTTTGGAATTTTTGAACAATATTTTTTAAATGTGTATTATATATATATGTGTGTGTGTGTGTGTGTATACTAATTATTTGATAAGACTGTCAAAAGTTGTGACATTTTTACAGAAAATAACCATTTTTATTTCCAAGATGATATTTTCTGAATTAAACATGCAGTATTCTGAGGTCATGTGATAAAAATGTAGCATACTACAGTTTGAAACACTTATAATGGAATGAAGCATGCTGTTTTGCTCACTAAACTATTTGAGTTTTAGATTCTGATTTAAATCAGAATAATGTTGATCTTTGACTTCAAACCTCACATTGTCTCTGCTTCCTTAATGCTTGTACATATATATTTTTTGTGTGTGTGTGTGTGTGTGTGTGTGTGTGTATATATATATATATATATATAGTTTTTATAGTTTAGACTTATTTAAAAAACTGATATATACTTTAAAATTACCTTTGTATTTATAATATAATTCTGATAATTATATCTAATTCATTTCATAGTGTGTGTGTGTGTGTGTGTATATATAAATAAAATGTAATAGAATTTAATCATTTAACCTACTGATGACTACAAAAACTAAATTATATAATTTAACATTTTAAAAACCATATAAAATAAGGTTTACATATTTTTTTAAATCACACACACACACACACACACACACACACGTGTGTAATAAATTTCATATATAGTTTTTGAAATGTATTACTTCATATATATATATATATATATAAAGTTATTCATTTTTAAAACATATATATGAAAT
>NW_015538003.1:381086-393317 GCF_001515605.1 Sinocyclocheilus anshuiensis
GTAACATATAAATTCTATGTAAAATAGTGTAGTGTGTGTGTGTGGCACGCAAGGAACAAAACACTCTGCCTGTTTAATATAACTCCTCCGCTCTATACATATCTTTAACCCACTCATTTTTCAGTGCAGAAATAAAAGCTGGATATCCTCCACCTGCATATCATCAAGCAATTAGGTTAGTTTGTCCATCTTTCACTTTAATGTTACATTCGACAGGCAGCAATAGGATAATCAAGACGTGTCAGATGACAGCGCGACCCCACAGGCAGACAGTCATCCTCTTTTCTCCCTCTATACCTCATAAATTTTATTCAGCATTGATTTCCACACCAATCTATCAGCCTGACAGCTGCTCTCCCTCCCCCTCTGATTTAACTCCAGACTTTGTGTCAGACTTTTATCTCATTTCCTCCTTGCTCTGTTTGTCTGTGAATATTCATAATCACTTAATCCATAACAACACCTTTTTTTAAACAGTGGATCTCCCATGCACCCTTGCCAAAACACACACACAGGACTCTCTGTCTGGTTGCCTGCTCACTGACCTGTGAGAAGTTCAGTCCATTCAGGGGATGGCACTGTTCCTCCACCCTCTCCACAGCACCTGTCTGCTTTCCGAGACGCTCGGCTTCCTGCGCCAAGAACAGGTCGAGCACCGGAGTTCCCCGCGACCGCACATCTGCTTCCGTCAGCGAGTTCACCATCAGCATCACCCATACGGGCCTCTTGCGTTCCCAGTTCCCTGTGATGGCATTGAAGAGGTAGTCGGCATAAAGTCCCCGGCCACGTTGGTCTGCCGTCATCCAGAAGGGCATCATGTGTTTGACATAGTCCAGGTGGCGCTTGAGTCGGCGGTACAGATCACGCGGCAATAACGTCTGGAGGTTTTCTCCGTTGGGCAGAAGCTGGCAGCTAGTGAGTTTTGAGATGGTTAGGGGATCTGTGAGATCCAGTTCAAAGAACACATTGGTGCTGCTCTGGAAGGCCCGTTTCGAACTCTCGGGGATGTAGTCCCAGACTCGAGTGTATGGGACGTGGATTGTCCCAAAGAGATAGGACGGAGCGTAAGGAGGAGGCCGTTTCACGGTCCACAGGAAGGAGTTCATGTCTTTCTGCTTGATAAGGAAAAACGAAGAGGAGATTTTAGGGTCAAAGGGTCAAACATCAGACTGAAAGAAATACATCAGTGTTACAACTCAAATAACTTCATATTGAGAAGATTAGCTTATATATTTGGTAAATATCAAGAAATCATAATAAACTGCATAAAGCAGACTGATGAAGTGTTAGACACTGATACAACAATCTCAAACTGAATTCCACACGTCACAGGCATTCATATGCATCAACGTTTTCCTTATTCGAAGTCAAACCGAGGGAAAAAAAGCACCGTATAGTAGTTGTGTCACAGAGGACTCGGTTCATGCCAGTGCACTGATAGAGCTGGCATATTAAATCTGTGGTGGAAATGTTTAACTGGGGTTCTTAGTTTACAGTGTGTCTCTCCTCGTAAAAAGAGCCTTTACACTCGGCAGCGCTGCAAACCTCTGCTGTTCTGCACCCTCTGAAACTTTAAAGTATTTACTAGTTGCTGAGGCTGTCAATAGCTGTGCCCTTGTAAAATGTAACCTTCAATGAACAACTCACTCTTAAACGGTCAACCTTTCAATTTAATGAATTGTTCAACCACCTCAGATCAGGAAAAAGCAGTTGAGAGTTTATTAACTACGAGTCAGAGCTGATGTTAATGAGAGCAGAAAGAATTGCAAGTGATGTTTGACTATTTTTCCCCCCAGATATCTTATGCTTACTTACATTAAGAAATTCTGTTCATACAGAAATTATTTGAATACAACTCCTCTATGATTATTTTTGAATTAATGTCATTTTAATATATTTGTCAGGGTGTAACATGCAGAATATCATTTTGCTGTCATGTGAAAAAAGAGAGGATACCTTTATTTCATGATGTGTGTGTAGTATATACACATATGTTTTGTGTATAGAATTACCTTAAAATTCATTTGAAAACTTTTTTAAAGTAAATATTTTGAAAATAAGGACTTCACAAAGGGTTTTAGTACTTTTTCCTTGATGGTTACACCACGTGACATTTTAGGCTCATAAACTCAAAATATATATATATTGTTAAATGGTATAATGTGTTTCAAGAATGCATGAAACCAACATATAATACAACGTTTAGATTGTATTTTTAAGAACTTGGCACGTATTGACACTAGCTTTTTAAATTAATATTACTTTTTTTTAATCGAACATCCTTATTTCTCATTGATTTTAATGTGCATCGACAAACTGCAGTTATTTATTTCTTTGTATTTTTTAGCTCTTAACGCCTAAATGGCTACATGTGTTCGCGACTGCTCATGTCTTCATATTGTATTTGGACACCTGTGGAAATGGCTCGAACACTGACCAGCTTTACTGGAGAGAAGCTTATACACTAAAGTAATATATTCTGTATGAGCAAGTCACATTCACAGACCCTCTGCTCTGTTTTATGGAGTAATTTCTTAACCAAAAACAGGCCTCGCAGTACTCGCGCATTATGAATTACTTTAAGAATGCACAGGTCATGTCCTGGACAATGGGACCATTAATGATATAAATCTACAGGAAAAGATAAACAGTAATTGTCAAAAACAAATAGAAAGGTAGAACGTTTACGTACATAATGCATTAAATTTCGTCTTATATTTAACAAAGACTTTGCATTTCTGCCTAAAAATACACAAAAGCTGCGTTGAATGAGTGAAGAACCTATCTCTTTTAAAACTTGGGATAGTCGATATTACATATGTTTGATGGAATATAATGTATCTCTCCTCCTCTACCGATGATGAATCCTCTCCTCCACACACTGTTTGGCTCAGATGAAAGCGAGGCATTAATTGCGTTAAATAGCCTAGCGCACTTGCCAAATCATAATGAAGTAAATATGCTCGATAACTACTTTAACAGTTCTCGTCTCAATGAAACTTGATCAGTTTATGGGGGTCAGTGATTTTTTTTTCCATATAAACGCATTTGAAGTCTATTCACCCGTGGGGCTTCCCCCTTTTTCCTTTGACACATAAACTGGCACTGCACTGGCAAGACTTTAGCAGTATTTCACTTGGCACAAAAATTCATTTTTCTGGCCCAGATTTCTATAATTACATGACAAGAAGTGACACGCGGCTGGCTGGACGCCACTAAATAACTTGTTTTCAAATAGATGTTCCGTTATTGCTCAATTGATTACTGAAATGCAACAAATATAATAATTATATTAAAATATTTGTCTTTGTAGCAAATATAATGTCACTATAAAATGTCTAATGCCTATTAAGATTTGCATTATAACTAGGCTATTGTTAATGATATGAAGAACAAGATCATGCATAATAATTAAATAAGAAACGAAAACGCCACTGAACCTCACAGCAAAAGTAGTTAATGTTTTATTTTAAAATAGACATTTTTAAAAAAGTTTGAATTTGTTGCTAAATGTAGGCTATACCTATTTTAGTGGACAGACCGTTATGTTTAGAATAAATTGTAGTCTGAGGAAAAAGATCGTGCAGATATATATATTTTTTTACCTTTTTTCATTTTAACCTTTTTTCCTTTAATTGTATCCAACTAAAAAAATCATAATAGTTAAACTGAACTTTTATCAAGCATTACAACCATTCTAATGATTTCGACTCACAGTGTTTGAATTGAATTGTTTCAGTTGTTGGTAATAAAAGCAACTCTTTCAAATAGCCCGCATCAGCAGCGGAGAAGATCAAACAGCGAACCAATCTCCAATAATTATATCATGCACGATAGATCTTGATGACATGCCATTTACGAGCTTCTGCAAAGGTGCGTGCAGTGCGCGCGAAGCAACTTCACAAAGTGCGCACTAGGCAAACTCACCGATACGGGCTTGTCACATTTCTGCGTGCTCTGGTGCGTGTCCCGGGGTGAGCCCACTTGAAAGAAAGCGCATAAAGTTACCAACCATCGCAGTCCCGAGTGACAGTTCATTTCGAGATGAGAGGGCACAGGACACCTCACGCTTCCCTCAGCTCCGTTACCTCTGTTGTTTAAAAGTTGTTCCTGGCTTCACAGCACAAATCAAATGTTTTCCGCCGGTGAAGATTGTGGGCTCACATTTGCCGTCTCGAAATGAAAACATTCTGCCCCTCCGCCATTCTCCTGTCCCAGACTTTCAAAGGGATTCGTGTTGTCTCCTGCCTCTCTCTCTTTCTCTCTTTCGCTCTCTCTCACTCTCTTCAGCTGCCCAGCTGTGGAGAGCACAAACTCTACGCTGCGCCCCTCAAGTTTCCAGTTTAACTGTGCAGAGAACGTGAACGCCTTGAATGTTTCCCCCTCTGCTTGTTAAGAGGAGGGGAGAACAGGTTCTTTCGGAGGACGAGAGTTTAAGATTTCGACGGTCATGGAACAGAGCACTGGTCTACAATGATCACTGAAAAAATACACTGGCTATTAGATGGATGATGACTTTTAATTAGATGTATTAAGACTGTAAAAAAATACGGTTAAATTTACTGTAAAACTGAGATCTGTAGTGCTATAATGTTTAGTAGCTCTGTATAATGTTTAGTAGGCCTACTATAATGTTACTACATATAAATTTGTCCTGAAAAATATAGCCTACTAATAACCACTGTAATATTACAGGTGGTACAGTAAATGATCATACCACATGATGAACAATTACTAAAAATGTATAGGCAGAGCACAGTGTTATTCACACAAAAACACCATAGTGGTAAACCACAGGACAGTGCATAATGCAATAAGTATTAACTAAACAACATAAAGTGTAACATAGATGTACTGATTTAAAAAAGAAAAAAGTACTTTGACGAATAGAATGTGATGTGTCCTGCAGGGACTTCAGGGAATGTTTTGCTGTGTTTCATCTAAATTATAACTTATATTTTTTTTCTACCTGTAAATGTGCATGTATTATCTTGGTAAACATACTTTTTAACTGTAAAATATATTTTAAGTCATACTTTTTTAGTTCCATAAAAATTTTACAGTAAAATTGCATGGCCATTTTATCCATAAAAGTAATTGATCAATATGTTAAGGTAACTTTATAGCTATATAGGCTAAATTGTTTTTCTAATTAAACGGAAAACATTTTACATCTATTTTAGTGAGTCAAAATAATCCGACAGTCAACAGCAGTTCCTATAAGATAACTTTTTTCCTTAGATTTTCCCACACAGTACAAACTGATGCTTTCTGCATTAATTTGTTTGCTGTTTTTGTAAAAATGTGAAGCATTCTGTAGCCTATAGAAGGCACGCCATCAGGTCTTTTAACGCTTAAATATTTCATTTCTGGCATATTGTACCTTTTACCCTCAATTAATCACTGTCACCGTCTATTTGACAGTAATGCGCCGTGGCCATTGACTCTAATCATTTTTGCATTGACGTGTTCTTGATCGCAGTCATAGCTATGATTAATGAATCTAAGCATTGTAGGAAGTAATGCCTGCAAAAATATATTTTAAGTTTGTTTTTCATTCCAGGTCTCGTTAAGGATGTGTAATTCTGGCTAGTACCACTGAAGAATGACTGGCGGTGCTGAAAGCCAGTTGTCGTTTTTCCGCGGTGCCAGCTCTGGTGCCGTGACCCGTGTTATTGTCCGAGTGGACGGCCGAGTGACAGTGTCAAGTAGTGGGCAATTAATCATAGGGATCCTTCAAAACGAGTGCTACATAGAGCTCCGCTGGTGACAGCAGAAAGGGTCAACACAAGAGCCCCTTTGTGTTTCCATCACGTCTCATTCTCCAGACTCTCCACAGGTCTTGCATGAGGCTCCAACGCGGGCGTACTTGCTCTTACCTACTGTATATTTTCTGTCGGCTCAGTGATTACACCACACTGATTACAGCCTTATATTTGTTTATGTGAGTGCGAGCCTGCTCAACAAGGGCTTGATGATGTGCAGTGTCAGTAAGTTTTAAAGCAGCACGTTTCAATCACAAGTGTTGATGAACGATTAAATTATATATCTGGTTACAGTTTAATGAATGGCTCAAGCTAAAATGCCCTTCCTCGCAGTTTCCCCTGCGTGCTGTAGTATAGTAAGAGATTCACCGAGAATCAGTTTTCCGTCTGAATGATAGATAATCCCGTGTAATTGTGTTATTCTACGGCTCATTGACCGTATGTGCCGTTTAGCGGGTTTATTTGACTGTTACTCTCGTGGAGATCCCACATCTGCCTTCTCTCATTATGTGTGTTCTGTTATTGAGGGCTTTTCCCTTCGTGCTTGTCTTCTGTTTCACCTGTGCGCCACCTGCAGATGCACTTACCTGTTGAAACCATGCCTTGCAAGAGTTCGGGGTCTGAGGATGATTTTCACATTCTTGGTTGGTGAGTGCGCAAAGCTTGTGACAGAATAGGCCTAGGCCTATTCCTGGATCTGCTCCAGAACTTGAAGCACATATAGCCTATATATATTTTGCACTCGGATAGTGGAAATAAAACAGTTGAAAGTTAATGTTCTGGTTGTTTCTTTAATGGATGCCTTGGGACGCATACGCTCAAGAGCTTGTATGTGTTTTTTCTTAAAGGGCGCACATACGGTCGCACTGTCATAGTCTGTATCTGCATTCATTCACCTCATCGTCAGACTGAACTCTTCAATTAAACGTTCAACCAAACAAACAACTTGACAGACCAGTCTGTGCTCTCATATGCCATCAAGCTGCTTTTGAGATGGAGTGGGTAATGTCTTTCACCTCAAGGTTCCTCAAAACGTGTGTTTTTGTGTTCCTGAGACCGAGAACTGACACTTTGATGTTTCACAGCGCACCCCCGAATGAGCTCATGATTCATGATTGAATCAAGATGAAATCTCTCCATATATATTTAAAGGGTTTTTGTTTTACCTCCTTTGTTAAAGAGGACTTTTTTTTTTGAGCTTGTGCTCTTTTTTTGTGCATTACTGGCTTTGTCCATACCTGTGACAGTTTAACTTGTTTATCTTTAAAACGGCGCCATCTATTGCCCATTCACAGTATTACAAGAGGATGTGAGCGCAGACTAAAGTCATTGTGCTGCTCTCTGTAACCTAAGACGAAGTCAAACAAAAGGGAAAGTTCCCAGTGAGAGGGGTGAAAATTAAAACAACCTAGCTCGAACCGTGCAGATGTTTGCTCATCCTGACATCCTGGCATGATACAATACTGTAATAATAACTTTTAAATTGTCCCCTAAACCCAAAATAATACAGCTTTTTTGTAAATACTGAGGTATTGTTGTGGTTTATGGTGCTCTGGATTTCCTAAGACAGTTGGGGGCAAAGAGGTCCTCATAGAAGGTGGTTTCAAGTGTCATTCAGGGGTCAGTAGACCATGAGTCGAATGAACTAGTAATAAACCAGCCTGTGGAAAAAATGTGCACTTAAATGGGTTTAAGATTTCACAACCTTCATACCAAAACATGAAGAACTTGTGTAGTTTTGACAGCAAAGTGTAGCAAACTACAAAAACAATAAAGGAGAACGACTCTTTTACGACTGCTCGAATCATCTGTTGTGCGGCGCTTTCCTGGCGTGTGCTCACACGCAGACAAAGACTTTCAGGATATCTCATGAATCAGTATGAGAGAGATGGAGAGAAGGAGTGAAAGTGAGAGGTGGGGGGAGGTGGAGAGATTCAGATGATGATAAGATTGGAAGGCGACAGAAGGATGGTTGTTCGCTTTCAGTGAGACTGTGATGGAATTTCTTACAGATCGAATTCGACAGTGTTGCTGCTTCCAGGGAATATCGGAAACTGAGGATGGAATTGTTTAGCTTCGTTTGTTTGATGTTGGAAGAGGCTTAACTGGCTTGTTAGTGTATGTATGCAGGAGAGAGAGTGGAAAAAGAGTGTTTCTGTGCACATTTCGGTGTTCATAACCTCAGAAGACACTGAACAATCACATCAAAGAGCTTGCAAACAAAGGCTTCCCATAATGCAACCCTGCTTTCTTTTTAGATCAGAGATTATATGTGTAATTGCTTGATGATCTGTGGGGGACCCCTGCTATGGCTTCATCTGTTACTGGGGTCTCTCGGTGTTACAGTCTGAATAGACTGAATAACGGCATCTTTTCATGACGCAACTGTACAATGAGATCCAAAAGGACTACTGGTTAAAGATTGTGGTGGTTTAATATAGTGAGACCTGGAAGTCTGGATTTGAACAAAAGAAATCATAATATTATGGAAATAACAACCTGGCCATCATTGTCAGGCAGCAGTTCATTCACATTCACCACAAATCGGCTTATCTTTGTCCAAGAGATGCTCACGCATAGCAAACTGGCAACAGGGATCCAGAATTTCCCACAGAGACAGAGGTACTCCATACTGAAGCCGGTGTAAATCACATATTCTCCGACCGTGTAGCCTAATTATAGGGTTTGCAAGAGCACTTAATCTGACCAAAGCAGGCAAACATTTATTGTCATAAATTTGCCAATCACAATGTTCTGACACACCGTTAGATGTAGTGTATCATCTTCTGTTTAAAATGTACTTATGTGTGTGTGTTTGAGACAGAAATAGGTGGGGGGTGGCCAGAGAGCTGCCTAAGAAAATACAGAGAGGCCTGTTTCCTGGCTGCAGCGTACTGTGTGGGGTTTTATGAGTGGTGAAATCTTAACCATGTTTATCTAGCATTTTTCCAGTATTCTTAAAGAACATCTTAGTTTCTTGACCTGGATTACTTGTCAGATTTGGAAATGTTTTGGCATTGGGTGGATGCTGTTTGTGTACTTGGTTAACAAGGAAGCCTAGTCTTTTTAAATCAATAATGAATACATTTAGATATTATTTTTTATGAATGCTGTTCACAGTGGACAATATTCAAATACTAAAATGTAAAAAAAAAAATTTATTATTATTAATCCAGGTAATTACTTACAGAACATCATCTTGTCTGCAAAGTTTTGCACAAAAATCTTTCTGTTTTACAAAGTTTTATTTAAAAAATGCATAAATCAAAATAGACAACTTATCATTATTTTTTTTATTATTAACAAATATTCTTATTTGTAAAAAATGTTGTCATATACATTTTTACGTAAAATATTTGAAATATTCTTGTAAAACAGAGACAGAATTTTTTACTTTTGTTAAAGGAGGTGAAAGGGCTAAAAACTAACATCCGGTTCCATCTATTACTTTCAAATGGTTAAAAAAATGTATCAAATGATCAAATCTGTCTTTTTCCACATCTCTTTTGACGTGTTTTACAAAAGAATCTCTTTAGATGATATGTTGATATGAAGACATCTCTATAAGTCTTGCAAAAAAGATGATTAGCTGATTGTTAGCTTTCTCATGCTGGTACTTTTAAATGTTTTTGTGTGTCCATGCTGTGATTTGAGGTTGTGCTGATTATTTCTGTCTCAGAAATCATAGATAAATCACAGCGGGCCAGCGGGCCATGGGAGAGAGATGTGGACTGCTTCCCCAGTCTGTCAAGTGGACAGAATTGCAATGCCATTTTTCAAAACTCGCAGAAGTGCATTACAAGTTCTGTGAAACTATCACTTTCTTGTCATGCTTGTCTTTGTATAATGTCCTTCATGAAGTAGGCTACTTCACCGGATAAATAAAAGTCAAATAAATATCTTGTCCAGCATTTTATATTTTACATAAATGACTGAAAGGGGAGACCAAAACAAATTCAATGACCTAAAGCTCTCTAGGGAGACTATAAGTGCAAGTCATTTTCTCAGGAGGGAAAAAAATGCTCTGCTTTCCTTTTCCATGAAAGACTCTGCACTCCCTGACACCACAGTCGTGCTGCTTTCCACTACAGTTTGTTTTCATCCAGTGCTGTCAGTAAACAGCACAATCAGATCCTGTCTTTTCTTGTTCTGCTGCATGTTTTCAATTTCAGCTCACAAACTGTTGTTGCTCTCTGGCTCAACCCAGAAGCAAAGAGAAGCTGTCAGTAGAGACATGATAAAGCCTAGGAAACATCCCACCCACCTATTCCTTCAAGATCCTACAACCCCTCTTCTCAATGAACGGCACATAACTGAAAAAAAAAAAAACAGTGTGAGTGTGGGCGCTTCCAGGAAAAGCTCAGCTCTCATTTTCTGCTTCTCCTGCTGGTTCTGAGCATGTGTCTGAGCTTTTACTGTAATCTACAGTATGCGTAGGAAAAGGAAACACGCGTTATGCTATTTTCATTTTGTGATTTGTTTATTGTCCTGCCAGCGGCCTTGACCTGACGGGCCACATGTTTGTGCACACGCATTTCACACAGTTTGTATGGAAGAAATTATGCAAGTATGTGTATTTCTGTGTGAGACATGAATGAATCATTGACGTCACTTTTCTAGGCACGAAGAGTAGTGTTGAAATCATTATCATATTCAGAATAAAATCATTAATCAATAACTTTGATGATGAGATGGATGATAGAATGCGCACTTGTAGTCTACTTAAAATCTTAAAAGAATACATTAAAAACATAAAATGTCAAATTAAAAGTTTTACTTTAAAGTCCACTTTTTGTTAATTAATTGTTACAGTATTTAAATGCATTAAATGCAAATTCAGTATTACATTTAAAGTTACTATATTTTAAATGAACTAAATTGCGACTTCATGATTACAAAATATATATTTAAGCATGTGACATACAAATGCAAAAGTACATTTTAGTTTTCCATAAATGCTTGTCAGACATTCAGCAATATACCTTAACCATTTTTCAAAGACAATAAAAGTAATTATGAAATGATGTATAATATAAGTGGATCAAAAAAGCACTCCTAAGTTCAGCTAATTGAAAGTATCATATATTTTCATTTTATTATAAATAACATGCAGTTAAGTGTCTGAAAACATTATATTCAGAAGTATATTATTTCTGTAATGCGTATGTGAAAGTATGCTAAAGTGTTCTTGTTTTTCGCAAAGGGTTTGCATTTCAGAAGTTTCAGCGAGACTCGGTTTCACTGGGCCGGACCCCCTACTAAAGCCTGTAGGGGTTTGTTTTAAACGCGTGGGCAAAGGTGAAGAACTCTGTTTGCCTAAAACACACACCACTCAACAGGGGGTTAAAAACACAGCAAGGCCCGTATGCAGACAGCTTGATTAATGTCTGCGCTCACGGTCCAGGCAGATTCGTGTGCCATCAGAGATGAGACGCTGATTCCTCCTAAATCAATCTCAGATAGTTGCAGATTTGCCGGTGTTGAGCCACGTCATATCTTAGATGCTGTACGTGATAGCGCCGTTTCCCTCAACTTGATTTAAATGAGATGAGTGCCTTATGCTCAGACATAATAAAAAACAGTCATGCCGTGTGATGCATTCCCTCAATTTTTTTCCACTCCGCTGTCAAACACAGATTCCATACACATGGAGACATGTTATGAAACACTTTTATTTGTTTCTGTTTGTAGAACTCCCTTCTCAGGACAAGCAACGGCCGATTAGAGCATCATCATGTTCTCCTATCATCATTTGTCAGGTCTAAATGATGCATGGATGGATGAGAAGCATGCCAGTAATCTGATTCTCTTATTCAGAATGAGATCACAGCTAAATCGTAATGTGTCGTTAAGTTAAATAAATGTTTCTTTTTTTAAAGAACAAAGAGAATTCTAAGAATTTTTTTTAAAAGGATTAAGTCAATTTAACCATATTACATTTTCTTTTATATTACCCATAAAACCACAACATAATTAAATATAGCATGTTATTGTAAAAATTGTCAAACCAATAGTTTTTCTTTTTAATCTAAAAATGTATATGAAATGCTTTAACCAAACTGTTTTTTTTTCCATAATTTGATGTATTTCCAAGTAAAACAGGATATTCAATGAGAAAAATGTAGTAAGGCACTTGATTATATCCATGAAATTGATCGGCTTGTGAAAAGTGGGCACTATATACTGGATTAAAGCGAAACAAGTTTTTCTTTCTTTTTTAATGATTACAAAGGTAAACTTTAATCTTTCTGATGACATGATGCAACACTGACTTGTGCACAATAGTAAATGTGCTTTAAAAAAGATAGAGAAAAAAAAAGCTAATGTTAATCCAAAAAAATGTATGGCTTCTGAAAATGAAAAGGTGTGGTTGCTAAAATATATAAATACATATAACTATATGTGTGTGTGTGTGTGTGTGTGTGTGTGTGTATATATATATATATATATATATATATATATATAT
>NW_015538003.1:394868-403872 GCF_001515605.1 Sinocyclocheilus anshuiensis
TATATATATATATATATATATATATATATATATATATATATATATTAAAAACCTTGACAGAATATAATATAATGTTCCAGTTTGTAATTGTATTCATCTTGTCTTTTTTTTCATCAGATAGCCAGTCAACTGCTTCAGTGTGTTTGGAGACAGAACTTCTGTTTTGAAGATGCAGGACTCAGACAGTAAATGAGCCGCGGTGTAGGTAATTGGGAAAATAATCCCCCTTGAGCTGCAACAGTGTTTTTTTTATTTATTTATTAAGTGGAAACAATTTCATAGCCTGACCACCACATACCATCCAAGAGGAGGAAAGAAAGAGATGAAAAATTGCAATAATCCCTTCTTTCCTGTTTATCCTGGCTCAGTATGATACTCTGATAAAACAAGGAACCAATGTTTGATGCAGAGAAAAGGGGTTTCTAATGTCAGACGGACCCTTAGAAGTTATAAATTAAAGTGGGAAAAACTGTGTTCTCGCATGTATGAAATGTGGTGTTAACCTAAAACAGCACTATAATTTGTATGGGGACTGAGAGCTAAAAAGCAGAGCACTTTAATCAATGTTTCGCAAAAAAAAAAAAAACACTAGTTAATTTGTCTTGCGAAACTTGTGAAAAGATGAAAGATCCCATCCATGCATACTCATGCACTTTATATAAATGATCAATTAGGCCTAACTCTATAAGAAATCACAGAGGTTCCTGTTCTTTTCCAGTTCTGTTCGATTTTTTTTCTGATCACCAAACAGCTATGAAAGCAAAAGAGCAGACCTGCCCTTCACTCAGTGCTCAGAGTCTGCTGGGGCTTTGTTCAGGGGATTTTGCACATGGTTAATTAGATTAGATTAGCACAGATTCCTCTGCTATTCACATTAATAAGCTTTTCTGTGTGGGTGTTTATAAATGTGTATGTGTGTGTGAGAGAGGGACTCTTAGTGTTTTCCATGGCAGAGGCCAGACAGACCCCCAGGCTCAAGTCTCTCCTGACAGAGCCTGTGATTTATCATCTAGTAAGACCCTTGTTTCAAATCCACACACACACAGAGACCGATCAACTAAGTTCTCATGTGGTTAACCACTCCTCAAAGAGACAAATCTCTCAATAATGTCTGAACTCCCTTACGTAGTGTGGAAGGCGCTGTCCCTCCAAAAAATGCAGTTTATGCTGAAACATAATACCACGGTAAGTAGGAGAGCCATACATCTATTTTTAATTCATATTTTTAAGGGGCACCTCTTTTGTAATTTTAAAAATGGGTTTACTGTTACTTTTGATCAATTTAATGCATCCTTGCTTGAATAAAAGTATGAATTTCTTTCCTTCAAAACAAAACAAAACACAACAAATCGGACCCCAAACTTTTAAATAGTACACTGAAAATAATTACTTGAAGGATTTACTTGATACAATCAAGTATCAAGATTTACTTGATAAAATCAACACATTTTAAGTAAATTTTACTGCTCTGCACAATTTACCTGTTATTGTCAAATAAAATCTACATACTGTTGTACTTAACATTCATTAAAAAGTAAATATTACATAATTATTCAATTTCACATGTAGAGTTAAGTAAAATTTGCTTACCTAAGTTAAGTAAAATTAACAAAGAAAATAAGTAACTTTAGCTCGGCCATTAAAAGTTTGAGTAATTTTTACTTAGTCAGAGCTCAATGGGCAATACTTTGACTTTACTCAATATAGCACTGAATTAAACCATTCTTTTAAAGTGTATGTTTTACTCAGAAACGTCTAAGTAAATAATACTATAGATGTCATGTAGACACCATATCTACATAATTAGTAATGTGGCAGTCATCTGAACACAGAGACTACAATACTTGGTACACAATGACGGTAGCATGTGGATCGTTTTTGAGAATGTCATTTTGAGTAGAAAATGAACTCCAGATGTAACAAAATTGCAAGTTACTAAACCTAACAATAAAAGCAATGATAAAACAGTGTAAATACAGCTGGAAAACAGCAAAAAGTCAACCTTATTAATTATTCATGCCCCAATGCATGATGTGAACACCAGTATCAGAAAAGCTGAGTAGGTTTAACGTTGATATTTACATTTTAATGGGCAAATGAGGCAAATTTACATTTGGAGACTGTCATTTTACACAACAAACCATCAAATTTATAGTGCATGAGACTTTGGGGAATCAGCTCCTGTAGATGACAAATGTCAACATTTGTTTTCCCATCAGCGCTGGGGCAAGTATCGGATGAGAGAGCTCTCTGTCACAGCCCTCACACTTCCACAGCTCTCAGGGGGTCAGCAGAGTGTGGAACTGACCACCCTCAGCAGCCTCTGAACGACAGTAAATCAGGCCTTCATGAAGCAGCTGCTGCACTTTTCAGGTTCAGGGGAGGAGGAGGAGTATCAGATGAGGGGGAAATGAGAGGAGAGATGAGAGAGGAGAATTTAGTGTGTGGGAGGATTGCGGTCTGAGGTTGATTTGAAGCTCTCCCAGGTTGCCTCCAATCGCTGCTGTCTCCATAGTTACCTTTCTGTTTACGAGGCAGAGTTTTGTTTTTCTTTTCGATTTTCGTTGGTGACATACTGCACACACGAGTCACATTTCAGAGGGCCCACAATTGATAAAAACATATATTAAAGGACAGTCCACCCAAACAAAAAAAGATGTTTTGAAGAATTTTGGTAACCAAACAGTTTTTAGTCCCATTGACTCATGTAGTGTTTGTGTCTATACTATGGAAGTCAATAGGACCCAAAACCATTTGGTTGCCAACATTCTTCAAAATACATTATTTTGTGTTCTACAGAAGAAAAAAGTAATACAGTTTTGGATCGACACGAGGGGAGAGTAAATAATGACAGAATTTTCATTTTTCTTAGGTGGACTATCCCTTTAATAAAATTCTTCAAATTAATGGATTCTTGGGCACCTGTTTGAAACAGTCATAATTTAGCAATGTAAACAGCTTGTTGCATTCTCATTTAAACCATGAGTTCTTACTTGAGCGAAGGAATTAGCGGCCAAAACTCAGAAGCTGAAGGAAAGAGAGCGTGAAACCACAGATCATATGATATAGAGGGGAAAAAAAGTTGCCTGGCACAGGTAGCATCAGCTAAGCACGACAGGAAGTCCTCTACAGAGAAGCTAGTCATTAATCTGATGTGATACCTGCGCTAGGCTGGCTGTGGGCCAAACCAAATATAGGTAGCGGCGGAGGGAATGCAGCCTATTTCCTCCAGCTTTGAATGAGCTTGTCTAATTAATATATGGGCTCTGTGTCACCAGGATGCAATTAGGGGGTGTTGAAGTTGTCACTTCTTGTCTTCGTTTAAAAACCACTCTTTAGGGGGCAGTTACTCCAATAGGCCTACACAGACTTGAACTTTGTGCTCTGTAAAGCTTTGGTGACCGTGATTTCACCAAGTACAACATGTTCCTGGATCAACATCCTTGTTGATCCTGGAACAACATTCCAATTAACCAATCAGAATTAAGGGATAACTTTTCAGGAAATATCTGTTTTAGGCTTACGATCAGGGTTAGGGGCTTCTACACCCTTGTTAATCAGCTATCATTTCACACTGATTTTAGGAATAAATTATGGGTAGGGATTGGGTTTAGTCTATATTTTTGGACATTAACTTTGATCCAGGATCAACAAAAGATGTTGATCCAGGAACATGTCTTACTTGGCAAAATCACGGCGACCGTAAAGCTTTACCTAGCTTTAACCTGTTAGCTAAAAACATCATTACATATGAAGTATTTTTCATTTTATTTTTGGAGATGGTACTAATTCAGGATTTGCCATGGAAATGGAAACCTTCAGCTGAATTACAGGTCACAGATTTTGTCAGGGGTCAATAATTCTCACTGAATTTTTCCTGTATGAGGTGTACGAGAAGAAAACATATAATTTTTCATTATTAATTATTTTATTTATATATTATGCAATCATAATATTTTATATTATTATTTTTATACAAATAGTTTCTAGTATATTAAAAATAGAAACGACTAATAATGAGTAATGCATTTTGTTTAATTTCAATTATTGGTTGTATGACTTTTCCCCAAATAGCACAAAATGTCAAAGCTCTTTTCCATATTACAAAAATGCATAAATAAACCATTTTTTCTGGGGTTTTTTTTTTTTGGACTTAGTTCTGCCATCTCTTCGGTCAAGTTACAATTTTCTAATGAATTCAAGTGTAGTTAATTATGTTTGGCTTTTTTATTTTCATTTTTTTTTACTGCCTCACATATTTCAAAATACAGTTTTTCTCTCTAACATCTAACTTTGCACTGGCAACCATCTGGATTGGATAAGAATAAATGTTACGACGTGTCTCCATGTTGGTGATGGAAGACATGGCAAATAAATCAATAAAACACCACTTTGCTGACCACTCCTGCATTTCACGTTTGCTCCATAAATAGATTAAGTTACATTTGACTTCATTGGTTTTATTAAGTATCGCATACAGTTAATCATTTTGGCATCCAGCGGTCCACATTCATCTTTCCTGTCCTTTATAAGGAGTCTGAGACCGCTGGATGTGGTTTTGTTCGTGTTGTTACACACTCACTGGCTTGTCTGGCAGTGACATACTGGACACTTATTGGCTTCATTGTTTATTATGGGAGTGTGGTCTCAGGATTGCCAGGTTGGGCAGTATTTACGGTGCTTTGTGACCCATGTCGTGGCTTTGTGGATCGGTGGGGTGTCAGAGAGGCCAAGGTCTGGTTCAGGTGAGGGTAGTGTTTCAGAATGACTCCCCTCTATTTACCTTCCCTATAGGATCCATGGGCCAATTCACCCACCAGCCTCCTTCAGCCCTACAGCTGTAAATGTCACCTGACTCCTGCCACACCAACACTTATTGACAGGCCTTTTATTTCTGCCGCTTTAACGAGGTTGAGTGCTCCTGTTTCATTCCCTATGGCTTTAAAGGTACTAAACACCATTGCTCCCAATAATTCTCTCATATTGTTGAAGCAAGCTGGATGGTTATTGCTTTTAAACAACAGTTTGAAAGAATTGTTTGAATAAATGATTTGATGGCTTACTCACAAAGAAATCGAGATCTGCTTAGAGACGCAATTATTTTTAATGCATTGAAAGATTCTTTGGTGAATTTGACTGAACTGATTGCAGCAGTAAAAGGGATAGTTTACCCAAAAATGAGATGACTTACGTTCTTCCAAATTTTGGCAACCAAACCATTTTGGTTTTCATTGACTTCCATTGCATTTTTTGTCCATAAAAAATGGGAGCCAATACTGTGTGGCTGGTTGTTTCAATGATCCAAGTGAGTCTCAAGTTCACTGAACTAGACAAGTCTGATTCAATATGAATCAAAAACCCAGAGTAATATGAAATACTATATAGAATATAGAATATAGAAATCAAAAGGAAAGAAATCAAATGGACCAAGATAGTACAATTCGGGTCGTATGCAGTGTGGTTCCAAACAGAAACCCCATTCAGGAAGCTCTATATTAGAGCTAGATTAGCAGTTATTTGAGCAATGGGACAATAAAAAGAGAAGAGGTAGCAAGAGAATATGAAAGAGAGCAGTTTCTGTTGTTTTGTGACAGCAACGTATTTTAATCCAGTCTGCATAAGCCAGAAAAGAGTAGTGAACAGCATGATTTATAAACTCAACGCTTACACTTCTTCCCAACCACTGCATTCTGTGTTCCTCTTCCCTTTTCTCTCTCGCTCTTTCCCAATTTCTATTTATGAGAGGAAGATACTTCAGAGCTTTTTCTCAGCACTCAAAATTTGACACAAGAACAAAAACAAAATCCATTTGGTAGTTTTGGGATATTTAAAAAAATGCTGTAATACATTTTATAGTTGTAATTTAATTTTTAAAATTGGCTTTAAAAGTCTTTATACAAACTTTAATACAACTTCTAATTAATACGACTTAAAACTTTATAAATCTAAATTAACTTAATACAAAATCTCTCTCTCTCTCTCGCTCTCTCTCTCTCTCTCTCTCTCTCTCTCTCTCTATATATATATATGAGATAGGGGTTGTCACAGGGGATTGTCATACATCATTAAACATAAAAGGAGTGCTTTCTTGTATGTCAGTAATAGTATTGTCATAGTGAAAGTATTGTGACTGAATTTGTGTCATTTATGGTAAGCAAAAGCTAGATTGAGTCACTGCATTAAAATCTCAACTTCACCACATACTGTATGAGTGTTTGTCCACTCACTGTGGGTTGTTCTTGTGGTTCATGACTGTTATGGTGTGATAAACATCTTGATCTTTGACCCATCCTCCCAAAAAGCAGCTGTCATCTCTTACCATCAAAGAGCACTCTTTGAAGATGAGAAGGCACATCCTTAAGTTACTGCCTGGCTGAACCTTGAGTGCAGTGAGCTGACAAATCAAGGGATCTTGAGCAATACCTATAGTGATGCTCCCTCGTGTGACCTTGTCATGCACACAACAAAATCAACAGGCTTCTGTACAGTTCATGTATATTCAAGCAAGAAAATGATGGTCGGTGTTATTTAATCCTTTTTGAATGTTTACAGAAAATGTCCCCATGATGTCACTGTAATGCATGGGCTATGAAAACACATGGGTATTAAGTTAATTAGGATCTTCAGTCTTCTTAGTCATAGAAACCTTACTGAAATAATGGTACATCAATAGCATTTACCCAGAAATCTCCTCAAAGACCTGCGGAGATGTATGTTTGTTTTGTTATGCTATGAGAGCAAAACTGAATTCATGTCATAGTCTACTTGAGTAAAAGACAATGAATCCCTTTTTTTTTAATTTTATGAACATTTCAGATCTTTAACAATCTTTTTTGTTTTGTTCAACATGTATTACAACAGCTTCATTGATGTGACCTGATGATATAATTAAATAATGACATTTAACATATTGCTATAGTTTACTTTGTAAAAAACATAGTAAACAATACATTTTTTAGATGTTTTCTGAGTACAGTTTACATTGTCTTGCATTTGACTTGCATTCTCTAAAAAGCTTTTATTTTTTTCCCTGAAACAAAATAGAAAAAAAATGGTGCATGTATCACTCCTTCCATGCTATTTATTTCTAAGGGGCCGTTTACACGACATATTTTTGAAGTATGTGACGACTTTAAAGGCAAGCACGAACAAACATACACAACAATGGCAGAGTACATGGTACTGTTGTTGCTGCTCAAGAATTTGCTAATGCTTCTTCAGCAAAGTGTGGATTTACTTCACCAATATTACAACCAACAGCGGAGACGCATCATATACATCATAAAATCGTCACTTCCCTACAGGTACTGTTTACTAACAAGGTGACAGCGCCAACTACTGGCCTGGCATACGTAATACAGCGTTTTTGGCCGTTTTCGTGGATATGTGTAAACGCTAATCGTTTTGAAAACGTTGTCGTGTATACGTGAAACTTTTTAAAAATGCAAGGGAGAAACTTTTCCATTTTTGACTACACCTTTGTCGTGTAAACGTAGCCTAAAACAGTGATTCTCAATCAGGGAGTCGGGGCCCACTAGGGGGTCCCAGGGGGCCACAGGGTGACTTTAAAGTATTTAAATAAAAAAAATACTAATATGTTAAAATAATCTTAATTGAAATGTAAAAAAAAAATCAAGATGGAAACTGAAGTCACATTTTTATTTGTTTATTTTCCCTCACTAAATATTGTTTTTATTAAAGAAAATACAGGTTTTAACACTCCTGGAATCACAAAATGAATCCTGGTTAATTAATATAATATATTTTCTAATATATTATTATATTAATTTGTTTATTTTATATTTATTTGTATATTTTATATTATTTTGAAGGTGGGGGGCTTTTAAAAAGTTTGAGAACCACTGCTTTAAAACCTTGATTTTGCTTGAGAAACGTGACGTTTTTCACACAAAGAGTTTCGTATGACAAACCGAACAGTACGGCTTCCCTGCCTGCTCCTTAAACACTCCCTGACTCAGTTGCCGAAGGCAGAACGCACACACAAAGTGTTCAGGGTGAAACTTGCGGTCCAGAGCAGCGATGCAGCGACCCGAGATGGGCTCTCCACAGGTCCCACACAGAGTGCCCTGTCTGGAGTGATAGTGCAGGGAACAGAGGGGCCGACCGTTCAACTCGAGGAAGCAACCGTCTGTAAAAGGCTTCAGGCAGTCCTGGAAAGAGATGCAGAAAGAGGGTATTAAAGAAAGGTTTAATGAAGAAGAATGTTCTGGAGTGATAGATTAGGCAGGTGAAGAATTTACCTTTGAAGCTCACACAATAGTACAGACTGACTGACTCCATATTCCTTATTTATAAGGAGTGAGTCACATGACTGTATTGCATTCCAGCCTTCAACGCCACTAATTCACTCACCGCACAGACAAAGCAGTCAGGGTGCCAGGTTCCATTGGCTGCAGACAGATAGTTCTCCTTCACTGGCTCTCCACAGCCAGAGCATTTGGGTGCAAAGAGGCGGTAGAAATCCCTAGAGCAATATGGTTTACCATCTCTCTCCATAAACCCTGGAAAAGACAGATTCATTCAGTACAAACGATCATTTCTCAAATGACAACCAGATCTGCTGACTCACAGAATGTAGTGTGGGATGTTCTTGGCATTCGTGTGGTGATAAATTGTTTTAGTTTAATTGATAAATCTGCAGTTGTCTCACCATCAGGTCCAAATAGATCTCCACAGTGGCTGCAGAAAAAATGTTCTGGGTGCCATGTTTGATCCATCGCTGTTAGAATGTTCTGTGCAAAACACAATACATGATCACCTGCTTGATTGGCTAGAATAATTCATTTGTTTGTGAAGTGAAAGAGTTGAAAATCACATTCCACATTTATTTATTTAAGTTAGTATTGCATTTTATTGCTATTTAAATATAGACTCTAATTAGTTTAGTTGTTGTGTCTAGAGCAGTTGTTCTCAGCTGGTTGAGGTCCAAATATGAGTCGTATACAGCAGGGGAAAAATATAATAGCATTTATGTAATAAAAAC
>NW_015538003.1:404392-419511 GCF_001515605.1 Sinocyclocheilus anshuiensis
TATACACACACACACACACACACACACACACTCACACACACACACACTCACACACACACATATATATATAAACATTTAGGTTATTACTTCATTTTGTTTACTTATAATATTATAATAATTCATAATAATTTGGTTTACTATAATGTTTACTATAAGAATTTGTTATAATTCACAATTACTTCCGTTACTGTAAATAGAGACTGATATGGCAGGTCACCTGAGTAATAGGACCCTTGCAGTAACCGCAGCGAGGGGAGAAGAGGTTCTGGTAGTCTTTCTCACAGTACGGCTTGCCGTCTCTCTCAAAGAAGCCACATGTGCCCAGTTCCTCCCTGCATGCCGTGCACACAAAGTGTTCTGGATGCCACACCTGACCCAAAGCTGTGATCATCTGCAGTTTGGAATACAGGATGACATGTTTGTTAGTACAGAAAGCTGATTAGTAATTTGCAGATTTGTTGTCTGCCTCTTGGTAGTACCTTCCCAGCTATACACTTGCCACAAGAAGCACAGTGGCCTTTGGCAGCTGTCCGGACCCCCATTTTCTCCATGTCTGAGCTGAGAGAGCCCAGCAAGTCATCTATAGCATCCACATTCTTGGATACTTTCTCTGACAGAGGAGGATGCTGTGGTTTCTTAGCCTCTTTTTGCTTTCCACTATCACTTTCTTTAGTTTCCTCAGGTTTTTTGTCTTTCATTGACTTGTGCGCCATTGGAGGTGGGTTTGATGTGGGTTCTGAAACCTATACAAAATAAAGCATTTTTGGACAATTTTAATGACTTTTCTTTCAGTAATTGACAAGGGGGCATAAATTAGGAACCTTTATATGCTTATACTGCCCTCTGCTGGTGATACTCATAATGTGCAATAGTGATTTAACATACAGCAGCTGATGCATGTTTCGCTCACCTCCAGGCCTAGCCCTAGCAGCTCATTCATGATGGAGTCGAGCTCTCGTGTAGCTGTGCCGGGACTCATCACTCCGGCCTCCACGGGGACTGGAACCACACTAGAAAAAGATTCTTCTTCTTATTGAACTGCTGAACCTCCAAGGACACCATGTATGCCAAAAGGTATTTTATAAATAAGATACGTCAATGGACAGGCTCTTTCTACTCCAGATTTTGGAGGGAGGTGGGTATACCTGTAGGGATTACATGTCTTTCCTGGACCAGCAACAAATCTAGAGGATTCAGTCTGCAATGGGAGGAGAAAGACATAAGAATGGCTCAGTTTGGGACTAAATACTGTAGATATTTAATAGTTCAAAGTTTGGGGTCGGTAAGATGTTATTTTTTAAAGAAGTTCATATTTTAATGCATATCAAGGATGCATTAGATTGATACAAAGTGACAGCAAAATAATGTTAAAAAATTATTTATATTTATATCAAATAAATACTTCTTTTGAACCTTCGATTCATCAAAGAATCATGGAAAAAATGCATCATGGTTTCCACAAAAATATGAGGCAGCACAACTGTTTTCAGCATTGATGATAATCAGATTCTTGAGCAACAAATCAGCGTTTTAGAATGATTTCTGAAGGATCATGTGACACTGAAGACTGGAGTAAAGACTGCTGAAAATTCAGCTTTGTTGTCACAAGAATAACTTATACTTCAAAATATATTCAAATATATTCAAAGAGTTATATAAAATTGTAATAATATGAGCATAAGAGACTAATCTTACCAGCCCCAAACTGTTTTTGAAAGTTTTCGAAATTTTAATGCTTTTCAAATTCTTCTTTAAATTCAATTTGAAAATGAATTGGCCTGAAATGTAATTACTTGTTCAAGCTGAGTTGTGTTGTTACTTTTAACCGAGGCTCCCAGTTGGAGAGTTTTGGGTGGAATGGGTGCAGGAACAGTTGAAGTCTGGGTGGAGTTCTGAGCCAACTCCTCTAAAAGCATGTCTGCAATATCAAATTCACACATGTGAAACACCTGCACTGAAATCAGTGAACACTGAACACAAACTTTGACACATACACTGACCAAAAATAAATAAATACTGCACTGAAGTAATCATGGTTATGATTGAACTAAAGGAAAGCCACTGTACGTTAGCAATCCGTGTCATTTCCTGAGGAAGTGAAAAGGCACGTCGCTGTCATCGCAACGGATGCAGAACATAAAATAACAAACACATGAATTTCAAACTTTTGCCACGCTTTTTTGCTGACATAGAAATATAGAAATATAGACATGGGTTATCTGACTCACTTCTGTCAAAATACCAAGAAAAATGGGAGCTTATAAAAAATCCTTCACAAGAACATCAATTTATTCTTAAGAGTGACAGGAGTCATTACTTTTCACATGCAGAGAAGAAAAATAAATCCTTAGTATACCAAAGTGCTACCAGCAAAAAAAATGTATAATATATATATGTGTGTATATATACTGTATATTGGATGACAACACTTCAAACTCTCTCTTAGAACGGCTTGGGTATAAACCTGTATTCAAACCTGTTACATCTTCAGGGACTGTGTGCTGTCAGACACTGATGCTGTTGTTTGGTTCAGCAGCATCAGTGTCAATTCATTCATGTGTTTTGTCTATTTTCTAAAATGTCACAGCTTTTCACTGATAATGCACTGGTCGCATTGAAATGTGTGGCATGCTGATGAGTGTTTTAGTCCAATATGAGTAAACCATTGAAACAGTCACAGAAAAATTCTCATACCACAAATACCTCCTTGCATTTATAGGTCACAGTCTAAATGAGACTACCAGAGAATTGTAGTAAAATGATAGAAAATAAAGATAATCATCTCAGTCTTTGGATTACAAATATGTTTACACTGATTAAGACTTTATTGTTAGAATGACATATAGAATAGACATATAGTTGAACAACTCACCGAGTTCGTCCATTGTGGTCTGGGCTGTGAGATGAGAGGTAAGCAGTGTGCGTTGTGTGTTTCTTGTGATGTGTGGTAGGGTGATCTGATGCATGCAGCTGTGGGTTGAGCCCAGTCTCACATGTCAAACTGATGTTGCTTCCTTTTTGAGTTCTCGTCGTTACACTCCTTATCTCATGTCTTTCACCCTGTTGCATTTTTGCTACCGTTTGCTAACAGGAACTTTGAATGTTTTTAGTGGCTGTGTGGGCCCTATTATAGAAATGAGATGAGAGTGTGTACCCATTTATTCAAATACTTTAATTTTATTACTATTATTAGCCTAGTTGTAGTAGTAATAAATGTAGTGGTATTACAAAACCAAGTGTACTTAGTCTATATTTCAGAAAATTATTGAAAATGTTAAATGTGTAAAGTATAGGCTATTGAAATCATGACACACAGTGTATTAAGGTAGTTTGCTTAAGAAATGTAAACAATAATGTGCATATTAATAAATTCTGTTATTTTGTTTGCACAGTTATACTTCTTAGAAATGACGTAGATCAAGCCTTTTAATGCTTAAAACACTGAATTATCATATAAAATGATAATATAGCAGATATGTTTGTTTTCGGACTACATATCCCATAGATCCTAGCTGTGTCGCGAAGACTTCTGGGACAGGAAACTTCCGATTTGCTTTCTGTTTCTGCAGCTCGCTTGACATAATACTCTGGAAGTGATGACATATTTCACATAATCGCACTGAGAAGATGAATTAAGCCAATATTCATAATTTTCTGTGTAGCATCTTTTTCAACGCGAGATATTTTTAATGCTTTTTATACCGACTTTAGCGATAGACTGAGTTGATCGACTGAGCGGGTCCTCCTTAAAAGGGCAACAGTTTGAGCAAGTGGGCCCCGCAAACACGATCGCTCAGGGTCTTATTTAAGGTATGTCAGTGGTTTCTTTCCTGCTACTTACAAGTTGTCAGCTTAAGACATATAATGCACATACATAAATTGAGGCGCGAGAGCAGCTGCTGGTGGCACTTTCCATGAACAGAGTGCAAAATATAGCCTGAAAATTTTTAAATGTGTGTTTGTGTTTTCCAACAAAACATTTAATGTTTCAGAACATAATAGTCAACCTCGACTCAATATCAATTAGATTTTATATGAACCGTTTTATATTCTATTCATTTTCTATGAAAAAAATACAGAAAACTATGTCTAAATTATATGGATTAAATGTATTAGTCATAATGAGTATAATACAGCCATAATAGTCATAATACAGTAGTCATAATGGATTAATATGAATAAATTAGTATGATAGCCCTTTATTTATGCAGTTGTGCTGTAACTGTAATTAAAACCATTACAGTGCTCTTACAATACCTTTTGCAAATGTGACATTTTGGAAACCAATGATTGCCATTTATTAAACAATTCATCTGTCTGATGATTTCAGTCCACATTTGTACTACAGCAACGGACACACAAACCTCTCATCATCTTCACCTGATTTCTCTCTCCATCTTCAGTGTCGTTTGAGTGGCAGTGTAATGTCATCCTCTAAAGACACTCAGCGCAGTCAGCGGCGAAGGGAGCTAGATGCCCGCAGGAGTAAGTCTCGCGTGCGGCTGGGCTCATGTCTGCAGAGCTGGGGTCAGCTCAAAGAGAAACTGGGCTTCTCTCTTCACTCAGAGCTCGCTCAGCATCTGCTGGAGAGGTATATAATACAGTCATCCTGTTCTGCAGAGAGATACAGTTACCCTTAGACCCACTAGATGACAGTTCGCTGGATGCGCGCTCTAGAATTCCTGTTGAATTGCATCTGCAGTTGTTGATTCTGGCTTTGAAGATGAGACTCAGATTTTTTCCAGTTGTTCTGATCCAACTCCAAATCATACAGGGAAAAGGCAGGAATTATGAGTGAGCTTAAAATAAATTATAGGCAGAAAAGCACAGATGAACTTGTGGTTTATGGAGTTCTAAACATATTGAGGTTTGGCTAACAGCCAGGTCTTTTAGTGGTGTGTGACGCATTACAGATAAAATGTGGTATAACTGACAATGACATTTGCTTTATGTTTTGCAGCTATGCTTCAAGAGTTTGTATCAAGTGCTCAGGTAAACCCCAGATTCCCTCCTTAAAGGCATAGCACACCAACAAAAAGACAAGTCTGACATAATTGATTCTATAATACTTTATCATTTATCAAGTATATTAACCTCTATGATTTCTTCATAACTAAATAAAACATATTTTGTGTTGTTAAACATTCAAAAAATGCAAAATGTTCTTTCTTAGTGTTTTTGTCTTTTTGTCTTACATATATTTGAAAATTCCTAAATCAAAATGCATTTATTTAAGAAGGAAAATTACTTAAGATATTGTTTTCGGAAAAATGTATTACATTAAGGGAGTTTATATATATGTTAAATGTCTACTCTGGTTATACATTGGGCTTCTTTAGGTGATGGGAAAGGAGAGACAAGCACTTTGTCAACTACCAAGGAGTCTTTGCAGGAACTCATCCTGTTGGTCCACAACCATGGACAGACGTGCCCTCTTCCCCCTGTCCTGCATTCTGGCACTGTCAAAAAAACAACAGAGCGAGATCAGAGCTCTCATGTAGCAGGGACAAGAGAAACTGAGTCCAAAGACTCATCTGAGGTGGACGTGTGTCTTAAATACACCTGCGAAAATGGACATCATTTTTTGTGGTCTCCTCTTAAGAAGGTAATGACATTGAAAAATCAAGGTGATAGAACTGCATTTAGCCCAAAGAGACTCAAACAACGAGGCAGGAGGTGGCTGAAGGAGCCAGACACAGACATAGAAAGACAAGAATTGGTGACTGGATTAAAAACCAGACAACAACAACAAGAAAATGCTGAAGTTACCACAAATGACACAGAACAGAAACACAAGACAAGGTCTGAAATGTTTAGGGAAAACAAGAATGCAGGTGACTGTTTTAAAGTATTTTTCTCAAAGAAATATGCTGTTTTTGTTATTCAAGGACTAACTACAACCATGTGTTAAGGTGTTACAATGACTCCTGGGACACAGGAAGGAAATGATATGGCTGTTGACTTTTTACATTCAGATAATGGGTATTTATCTTTGCATATTTGGTTGTTTAGTTGTATTTACAATATTTTGTTTCAGTTTTAAGTCTCTTTGATTTTTTGTCTGACTGTCAGATCCCCAGCAGACAGTGATGAGCTGACAGGAGGTGGACCTGCAAGAGTTTCCATTGAAAACCAAAGTCCCACCGATATGTATGTGCGCTATTCATTTGTACTGAAACGCTTAATGACTGAAAAAGACATAAGTTAAATTAACTCTCTGTTTCCTAGCAATGAGGAAGTTGCAGTGCTGAATTTAACCAACAGAGGGACCCAGAGTAAAGCAGATCCTCCTGAGACACACAATGCCAACAAAAAGGCAGGAACTCTTAAAGGGTTAGTTCACCCAAAAATGAAAATTCTGTCATTAATTACTCACCCTCGTGTTGTTCGAAACCCGTAAGACCTTCGTTCATCTTCGGAACACAATTTAAGATATTTTTGATGAAATATGAGGGCTCTCTGACCCTCCCATAGACAGCAAGGTAACTACCACGTTCAAGGTCCAGAAAAGTACCAAGATGATCGACAAAGTAGTCCGTGTGACATCAGTGGTTTCTTTGCGCAAAAAAGTATTATCGTAGCTTCGTAACTTTACAGTTGAACCACTGATGTCACACGGACTACTTTGTCGATCATCTTGGTACTTTTCTGGACCTTGAACGTGGTAGTTACCTTGCTGTCTATGGGAGGGTCAGAGAGCCCTCATATTTCATCAAAAATATCTTAAATTGTGTTCCGAAGATGAACGAAGGTCTTACGGGTTTCGAACAACACGAGGGTGAGTAATTAATGACAGAATTTTCATCTTTGGGTGAACTAACCCTTTAAAAATATCAGGTGATTTGTCTAACAGCACATATTTCTGTATTTTGATTCCCAATAAGTTGAATGGAACCTGTACAAGTTCTGTACATTTTTCTCTCCAGGCCAGAGTTACTGAAAGATGACGTGTCCCAGATTGGTGGCAAAAGAAAACGGTTTGTTTTTTAATTTGACCAAGATAAATATATTAGTTTAATATATATTTTTAAACCAACCTATAGGTTTAAAAAACATTTATATAGTATTTTGTATTTATATAGTTTTTTATGTATAGATAGTTATGTATATTTTAAATATTAGAACATTTATTTATGTATTTGTTAATATTTCCATGGTTTTATTTTGAATGTCCTGTTGTATCTATCATATGTTAACGTCATATTTAGATGATACTTATCTTTTGTGTTTACAGAAAATCAACATCCAAAGTCATTTTGCCTTGCGAGTTTGAAGGCTGCGATAAGATTTTCTCTAGTCTGCAATATCTAAATGTGAGTGCTGAGTCAGTATTGACATGTCCATGACACATTCATTAATCTTTACTGGACTAAAACAACTCTGAGAGAGAAGAACTCTCATTTCCATTATTCTGCACTGATCCATAAGAAAAGGTTTTATGGAAAAGCATCTCACAATCTGTTCTTCTCCACAGCATCACGTCAAGTACCAACATCTCCAGCAGAAGACCTTTATCTGCTCGCACCCCACCTGCAGCAAGTCATTCGACTTTAAGAAGCATCTGAAGGAGCATGAGAAGTTACATAGTAGTGAGTTTTTAGTCCATATGAATGATATTTGTGATAAATATCATCCAGTGTACTTCTGGACAGGCACTATATGTATGAGTATATGCATGCATTGATATGTCCAGACAGTATCTCAACATTAGTCTATTCAGGTAAAAAAAAAAAATGAATATGGTAATTCAATTCTTCTAATCCAGTGGTTGTCAGCTTGTGGGATATAGGTCTGTTTTGCAGATAAACAACAATGCTGAATGCAATAATAGAATGGAAAAAAAAAGGGTTATTAACTTTTAAAAGAAAGAAGAAAACACTTCCCATGTCTTTTGTTGTTACTGCCTTACTGCCTTACTTTTGTTGTAAGGCTGGGTATCTAATCAGACTCTACTGTATTTTGACACAAATTCATTTATATTTAATTCAGTTAATTTGGTAGAAGATTAAAGAGGTGCCAAAATGGATAAGGTTAGGGATAGGCTTGGGTCAACAGTGTACTTAGATGTAATTACAGAAATTAATTACAGATGTAATTACCGTAAGGTATTTTAAAATATAAGTACGATATAAAAACATGTACTTACAAAATAAGCGCATTGTATCAAATGATTATTTTAAATGTTAGTACATCGTAGGTAGAGACACTTAATATAAAGTTGTTCCAAAACATTTCCTCAAAAACTATGAACAATTATAGAAGGTACAAGAAAATATAATAATGTAATGTTAAAGTTTTTCTTATTTAATGTAACGTTAATACTATTAATATTGTTGTAATTGTTGGAATATTGTTAATTTTGTTGTCCAATGTAAAATCTGTTTCCGCAAGCAAAACCACTGGACAAGTACAGTAAATTAGTGTTTTTCATGCTGTGGTTCTCTCTTTATGATTATTTGTGTGTGTGAGATCAGAGAGACTATATCTGTGAGTTCTGTGCCCGGGCATTCCGAACCAGCAGTAACCTGATCATCCACTGCAGGATACACACTGGAGAGAAACCGCTGCAGTATGAGTTTCACCACACACACGTGCACTAGGCCCTTTGTTTATACCAAAGCTTGCGTAACTCCCAAACTAATTTTTACATGAACATCCCATCAATATTTAACAGAACAACTATATTGCTCAAGGCTTTGCTACTACAATTTTCAGCTCCAGATATAACCCGCACCATCTCTCTTTTTTAGGTGTGAGGTGTGTGGCTTTACCTGTCGACAGAAAGCCTCTCTGAATTGGCACATGCGAAAGCATAATGCTGAGAGCACCTACCAGTTCCCCTGTGAGATTTGCGGTCGGCGCTTTGAAAAGAGAGACAATGTCACGGCTCACCGTAGCAAGAGCCACCCAGACTATAATACACCCACTCCGGAACTGACTTCCCCTTCTTCTCTCTGACCCACTCCCACATCCCTCGGGGCACAGCGGATCTTCCCCTTCTGCTTCCAAGAATCACACTGCTGTAGAATAACATTTGTTATGTAGTGTTTTGATTAAATATGTAACAATTTGTGCATCCTTGACCTTGAGCAAACTCTGCTGTGTGGCTAATTGGTATTAATAAAGAAAGCTGAGAAATTGCCATGTGATGCATATCTGAGACATTAATTCGTTTTTTGGTGGTTTTTAAAATATAAATAGGTCTTGTTTTGCCATCATGCAGAGGCTGTATTTATGTAAAATGACCTGAATCAGCATACTAAGGTCAGTGTATTAATTAATAATAATTTATTATTATTAAATTTGTCATTAACTTATATCACACATTGCTCATGGGTAACTATGAGCCTTCAATAATATGGTCAATACCCATTAATTGTCAATGTATTGAAACTGCTTTTAAATTTTTGGCACATACAAATTATGATTAATTGTGACATTGTGTCATTTCAATTATTGACTGAACTTGATATATATAATTGTGTGATGGAATTGTGTGCTGCTTTTAAAAAAAGACATTTTTACTCTTTTATTATTGTATTTGTATTTCTTTTTTTCCTGTGCAAATGCATAAATCGCAGTTATCAGAAAATATTTGATGCGCACTTTGCCAAATTTGCTTTTGTGCTGAGTACTTCATTTTTGTGGACATTTGGACAGCGGTTTGTCTTTATGAATTTCGGAAAAGAAATGAATTTGCATACCTCACAATAATCGAACTCAAGGGTTCCCGCCTTTTGTAAAGGCTTACTTTGATAAACACTTTATCCAATGACTCTTGTCTTTGGCAGGTAGGCGTTGCCTCGTGAAATTGAACCATTATTCTATTGGCTAGGAAAAGCGGCATTGGAAACGCAGTTGCCATGCCTACAAAGTTTTGCTCCGGTGACTCTTGAGTGACGGGAAAGGTGAACCAATAGGAGCACTGGTGGGTGGGGCTTTTCGAACACTGTCAACTATTCGTTCAAATCTTCTTACTCTCCGTAACACATTGAACGCGGCACGGTGGGAAGTACTAGCTTCGATAAAAATGAGCCACGTTGTTTTTACTGAAACCACAACCAGGTAACACACTTTTTTACGTTTCTATGCACAGTATGAAGTCATAGGTTATGCTGTTGAAACATTTTACCTGGAATGCAACATAATAGGCGTCCAGCAGTAGGCAGCGCATCGTGTGTGTGTCACAGACAGTGATGAGGCTTTCCCCAGCGGAGCATCTCTGTTTCAGTGTGTCAGCATTGTGGAGCAAAAGGTTAATCATTTCGAACCAGATCGGTTTCAGTTTAGGCTGGCGGCGCACAACATGTGTTGTGCTGTTTCCCATCAGTGCATATATTCCCTCTGTCTAGAACAAAGACTTTAGACACGGTGCTTTCTGGAAGGAAGTTGCTGTGACAGAATAATGATGGGCAAAGTAATGGAGATTTTGTGTCTTTTAGGTGGAATTTGAAAATTTGGATAGATTCATTTGTTTGTTAATTATATGTGTTTTATGCTATGTATTTTATCTTTTGCTTCAGGTCTTGCATTCGGTAACTGTATGTACAGTAATATGACATGCCTAACTAGTATCTACATTTATGTTATTTGGCCTAATGCTTATTTTAAAGTATTAGTAAATAATCCACCGATGACTAGGCCTGTCGCAATAATCAATATATCGACTTATCGCGCAATATATGTACATGACCTCAATAATTGTTGGTGACGCAATATATTGCCAATTATATTTACTTATAAATTAATGTCACCGTGTTTTTTACATTCCACTTGCGCCTGTGTCTTTTGCAGCTTCTCGTACATAACGTGGTGTAGTCATGCTAGTTCCAATTTAAAAAATGCTTCTACAAAAAAGTTTCATCTGCAGATATGGTCTTGTTTAGGGATCTGTGCCTTTGTGCATACGGACATCTGAGTTTTTCAGCAATAGTGTGCACCCTTAATTTACAGAGAAAAGAAGGTCAGGGAAAAATCTGTAGATGGAAAAATCTCCATACAAGTTATTTGTGCATTTTTCTTTTTTTCTACTTGTTATTTTGCACTTTTTGTTAGAAAATATTTATTTACTATTTATTCAGTTTTTTAAGGTATCTAATATTTTGATACTTAATTTCCATGACCTAAATATTCTTAAAAATTAAATGTTTGTTGTCATTTGGAAGTGTGTAGGCCTTCTTGCATTATTATGCTGTTACATTATGATTATATATTCAGTGGCATAAAATGTTCTTTAAAATGACAATAATATCGCTTATCGCAATTATTTCTGGGGCAATATATCGCATAACAAAAAGTTGTTATCGTGACTGGCCTACCGATGACTTGTTCTTTTTAGTTTAACTAGCAACTATACATTTAGTTACTAGGACAGTATTTATTAAAATAGTGACTACTAATCAATTCAATTTGTCACTAGTACTTATTCATTACATACAGGTACTATTCTAGTAACAAATTCCACATTATCTTTGGTTCATTATTCACTTCAGATAAGTACTTTTTCCAGTTGCTACTGGTACCTAATTTTACTAGTAGCTATTTATTTGGCACTAATACTTGAATCTGTCCCAGCTTTGTTTGCATTTAAGTTTTAGATGCTAGTATTCATTTATGAGACACTTGTGTCTGTTCCAGTGGAAGCTATAGAATAGTTAGTAAAACTGGAATAGGTACCAGCAACAGCAATTGGAAGTGCATAGATATTATATGAACCTAAAATTTCCATTCAGTGACAAATATGTTAAAATTGTAAATAGTAACAATAGAACAGTTATCCTGCTTGTGAAACTAAAACATGTAAAAAATAAATAAATAACTGGATTACTTTCTAGTAACAAGTACTGGTACCGGTTAGTTTTAAGGAATACTTTTTAGAATGGCTTGTCTTTATATCCGTGTAGATTCACTAAGATTCTAAAAGCAGCACTATTTAGACTGTCGAATTTCATGCCTTAAAGGACGCATCATTTGTTTTGCAAATTGTGTGGATGAATAATGTCCCTGTCATTCTTAATGAAGTGGATCAGGAGAAATATCTCTAGAAGTGGCCAGTCGCCTGTTCGGAAGTGTGGCAGGTTATTTCTAGAAACACTTGGTGCACAGTGTCACATCCTGAGCTATAGTGCCATGTGGTTGTAGATTTGTGGAGAATTGCTGCAGGCTAGTTTTTCATATTCCCACAAAGTCAAAAGAGTTTGCAAAGCTGAGTTGTTGTGCAACACAGATCCTGGGGCTCATATACACTGTATGTAACTTCACTGTGTGATCTCTTGCAGCGTGTTTTGTAAATGTGCGGCAGCATGGTATTCCCACCTCATGATAAGAGTCTTGTGATGCAGATGCAGATTGTCCTTTGAGTGTGTGTCTTGACTTGTTCTTGTTTAGTCTATCCTTAAAAGAACCCAGAAATTCACAAAATTATAATCTGTAACTACAGTACACAAACATAACATTCTTAAGACAATTAAGACGTACTTGAGGGCATTGAGATGTGGCTAAGATAGGAAAGAATGCAGGAGTGATTTTAAAAACAAATTAACAAACCATTCAACCATCTGATTCTTGTAATGCAGATTCTCGTCAAATTGTGGTCTGTGAAAAATTCCAAGAGGTTCTCGAGTTAAGTGACCATTAACATTTTTTTCTAAAAATTGACAAAAAAAATCACAAACATTGAATTAATAGACTGATTTATCAAATCATTATGAATTAAACTGATTGTTAACATAAATTTGATGACCAAGTGTTTCTGTTCAGTTATGTAACTGACAGTTATACATCAGTGTATGTTTTCATTTTACATGATTAGCTATTAAATACTCACCTCATTTTGCACTCATTAAGAAAAGAGAGCAAAGTCTAGTTGCAGTATTTTAAATTTCAGAGAAATAGGAAAAAATAATCAGAAGTTATGGATTAGTAAAAATTAGATAAACCCAAGATATTGGGTATGAAGTTGCATAATTGTATGCTAATTGTTTTGAGATTGTGGTTTCGCCCAGGTACGTGCCATTTCTTTTTTTTTTTTTTACATGAAGACCATCCTAATGCTATTTCAAGATTTCAGTGCACACATGTAGACATTATTAAATCAGACATATGACTTTTGATAGGGTCGTCAAATAGAAATTTTGCTTATGTACCATGACTAGTCACATTATGCATTTTGACTTCATGTCCAAAACTGTTGGTTTTTAACACTTCTAGCATTGCACTTATCTCAGAATAAAAGCTAACAACTTTTAAAGCCTGTTAGAAATTCAGCATCAGCATTGACGGCACTGCAAGGGATAAAAGGCTTTTAATAGAAATTAAACTTATCATCTGTTTTTTTTTTGAGTAGTGTGTGATGACGTCTGAGTCTTGCAAACACAGTTTAATTTTTAGGCCAGGACTGAAGACTGATATTGCTGCATTTCCTCTGTATGCACGAGAGATATCATCCAGTGCTGCACGGCTCGCCAGTGCAAGCATGCATGCAGAATGCATTGTTTTTTGTTTTGTAGAGTAAGCTATTCTCTCTGTTAAAAGTTTCACACTGATTTTGGAGGCCATTTCATACATCCTGTACATCCTGTCTCACCTTATATAAAAGACTGATCAGAGCTCTGAACCCTGTAGTCATCTGGATAATTCTGAGTCTTACTGAAGTGAAGAGCTTTGAAAGGGCTCTACATCTCATCTCCAGCTTTTAGCTTCTTAATAGGTTAGCTTCGTCAGTTCATGCTGAAGTTAACAGTAGATACTGTGACCCCACACCGGGCCTGCTGAGTTGTAGTCAGTCTGGCACTTTTTAAGTCAAGGTAGATCCATTATCAGGCCCGAAAGAGTCGAGAAACATGAAAGCCAGTGTGGTTTGAGATTAGAGGGATCATTCAGAAACACCCCTGACTCTGAAGACCTGCAGAGAAGGATAGAGAGAGGGAGGTGGGGGATGCGCAGTACTTTGCATTTAAATTTGAATCGGCTTGCATTGGTCCTGTTGATTAGACTTCATTAGAGGGAACTTGCTGCATTAGCATGGACTCTCATTATTCGAGGAACATCATCTTATTTTAGCAGACCAAAAACCTGAAATTTCAAGGAGTCTGGTCCAGTCCTCCTGTCACTTGTTTTGTCATCCGCTGTTAACTAGTGGTCGTTAGCATCAGCATTGAAAGATTTGTAGTTGTGTGTCAGTGCTGCTGGCTCACCTACATCCCTGCCAAGCAGGACAGCGCCTGTGGGCAAAGCTTGGCAGCCCGTGGCAGATGGAGGATTTCTGTCTGTTGGGCTGCCTAGAGGCACACAGAAGCCTGGAGAAGGGAACGTGGCTCTGAGCCTAGCCTGATTGTGGGTCATTGTTACATGAATTGGATGTGGGACTTTTCCATAAGTATCAATTTGTGTCAGTTAGTTTATAATTAAATGTTTTAATAGAATAGTTCACCCAAAAATGAAAATGTCGTCATTTGATCATCCTCAACTCCTTGCTATTTTCTGAAACACTTATTTGCTGAAACGCAAAAGGAGATCTTGGGGAGAATGGCTAAGATCCTTCCTTACAAGGAAAGTGAATGGTCATTTATACTGTTAAGCTTCAAAAAATATCATAAAAGAAGACAAATCATATTACAAGTCTTCTGAAGTCATATGGTAGCTTTGTGTGAGGAACATACCCAAAATCACAAATGATGTATGCTGTAGTCAATAATGCACTGTAAAAATATCCTATTAAATTTGTTAAATAAAAACATAACCGTATGGCTGCCAGAAACGTATAGCCCTCTATTTCATCAAGTGATATAATGTTTAGAGCCCGACCGATATGGGTTTTTTGGAGGCCGATACCGATATTAGGGAGTAAAAAAGACCAATATATCGACCGATATTCTTTATGTGTAGGCTATATTATAACACTTCCCATTCGTGTGTCCAAACTTTTGACTGGTACTGTATATAGAATACAGTATCAAGCTTACATAAACAGAATATATATACATAAACACATATCCATGTTTTCTGCATTGCGGAAATCATAGGGCCCTACTAATGGAGCAAACAAATATGATAAGCTCATTGTGAGAGTAAAAGACGGGGACATTGTTGTTTATTTACTTAGCATTGAGTCTCTCCGA
>NW_015538003.1:419858-423287 GCF_001515605.1 Sinocyclocheilus anshuiensis
AACTTAACACAAATAGAACAAAATATATATAACTTGAATTAAGAAATTAAACAAGGTAACTGTGTAGGGCAAGCAAGATACTGCCAAACCAACGGGCAGGTTTATGCAGGAAGCACAGCTTTTCCAAATGTAAACATCTAAAATGAATAAATAATAATAATTAATAATATATTTTTTTCACAAACTGTGTTGTGTATTTTCTGGTAATCAAATTAACATGCAGAACATTGGTATTTAAATAGTCTTTTTGCAGTTTAATATTCACAGACACAGTCTTTATATATATATATATATATATATATATATATATGTCATAAATAGAACGAGGCATCAGTTTACTGCATCCAGTGTAGACAACTAGGGATGCACCGAATGTTCAGCAAAAAAAGCTCTTTCGGTGTTGGGCCGAATAAGGCGAAAAGACCGAATAAATTGTACCGAACAATGACGTGACGCGATTTACAACGTTGCGTTAAATCACCATTCAACAGACTCAAGCCACCATCGCACTGCCGTCTATTGGACTGGATACTAACTTTTCAATCTGCTATGTTACTGACTATACTGACAAACTATGCTGACACCGTGTCTGTGCCGCAACAGGATGCGACAAAGCGACCTTTGAAAATCATTTGAACTTTGGCAAAATACATGGGGGAAAAAACTCGAAAAACTGTATTCGGCCTTCGGCCCAGTGTTTAATTTTGTTCGGTTTCGGCCAAGAATTTTCATTTCGGTGCATCCCTATAGACAACATCACTGATTATAATGGGTTCTATTCTACACCGGAAGCGAGCGGCACGATGTGATGTGACCGATGTGATAAGCATGAGTTCTGGGCTGCGGTATAGGTGCAGGTGGGTGGTGGGCGGATAATTAGAAAGCAGTGGACTCGGTTGAAGTTTGAGCTCATCCGCACATCTCTACACTACACTGACCTGGGTCGCCAGTAGCAAACAATGGAGCGCGCTCTGCTGGACAAACTAAGTAATTACACCATTCAGAAGCATTTAATCTGCATCATATGTTCTGTAACAAAAAATTTTTTATACCAATATATCGGCGACAGGCTCATATCGGCCGATAATATCGGCTAAACGATATATCGGTCGGGCTCTAATAATGTTAATATGCCAGTCTACTCGAAGTACCAAAAACTGCTTTAAATCATAAGATGAGCTGATAACCACTGTGATAATACAAGTGGTATGATAGAAAGTAACATTGATGAATCAGAGTTCATTGGTGGCCTGGCCTATCTATAAAACATGGTCAATACTCATATATAAATAGTGAATGTCTAATGTTGGTCTGTTCCTCACACAAAGCTGGCTTCAGTATCATTGAGATATTATTTTTGGTTAATATTCTGCATTTGTTTTCATTTTATTTTAATTGAAAAGCTGTAATTTTTATTCACTTTTTTAAATATGTCTATAATGTCAGTTTTAGTTTTAGGTATTTTTAGGTATTTATTTTTAGGTATCTATTTTCACAAGATAAAAAATGGTTTTAAGTCAGTTATTTCTATCTTTTGCTGTAGTGTGTCAGTAGGAAATATCAGTTTATATTCCCAAACATTTATTTTGACATTAACTGTAATAATCCAGTGAGATTTTGACAAAAGCCAGTGCTCCACACAGAGATCTGATCTGATCATCATCCAGTCTGTCTGGAATGACATGAAGAAACAGAACAAACTGAGACAGACTCAATCCAGAACAATTGTGTCAACGTCTCCAAGATGCTTCAAGAAACCTACCTGCAAAGCTACAGTACTGTTAAAAGTTTTAGGCACTTGTGTAAAAATGCTGTAAAATGAGGATGCTATCAAAAATAAGGTCATAAATAGATTTTCTTTATCATTTAACTTCTATTAACTAAATTAAATCAACATTTGGTGTGACCATCCTTTGGGTTTAAAGCAGCTTTTGCCCTAGATGCACTTGCAAATAGTTTTTCAGGTAGATTTGCAGGTAGGTCTCTTGAAGCATCTTGGAGATATTATTTCAGTTAACATTTTTTTTTTTTAAATGTTTTTGGTTTTTGTAATAACCCTGTTCAGAAGACGTGCAGTCTAAGTTGCATGGTCTTATTTTGATGATGTTTTTATGTTGACTGTATAAATAACAATTAAAGGATTAGTTCACTCCAGAATTAAAATTTCTCGATAATTTATTCACCCTTATGTCATCCAAGATGTTCATGTCTTTCTTTCTGCAGTCGAAAAAAAATTATGTTTTTTAAGGATTTTTCTTCATATAGTGCAGCGGTTCCCAAACTGGGGTGCGCAGACCGACCAGCAGGGGTGCGCGAGAGAATGCTTTTGATGATCTGTGTGCATTTTTTGAAGGGGCAAGTGAAAGAGAACTTTACTTGCCCAACCGGACAACTAATCTAATCTAATTAAAACATAGAATTAGGGAAGCACCAAAATTTCGGCGAGAATTATTCTGATGGCAATTCATAATGGATAATCAATAGTAACAAGGTTGCGGCAGTTGAGACTCACGTGAGACAATCTCATGGAGAAATCGAAACAAATGAACACAACTGCACACAGATAAGTCTAAATATTTAAGTATTTGGTATCAAATACACAAATATGAATGGCTGTTTAAATCATTTAAACACGCCATCTGCTGTCAGAGAGTGAAAGTGCGCTTTCATCCAGAGCGTCTCTCACATGTTCTGCCATGTGCTTCTCACAAAAATAGTTCCAAACAAACTTAGCAGCAGAACTGCCGCGCATCTCTGAGCAACACACAGCAGCGTCGTCAGCGGTGTTTCGTTAGGTTACTGAATGATTCGCATCTTTGAATTAATAATTTGAGTCAATGATTCAGTGGTCCATTCATAAAGACAGGCGCTTGCTTCATTCTTGAATGAATCAGCCGTCTGAACGAATCGTTTGAATGCCTCAATGACTCACTCATTAAGACAGTCAACTGCTGCCACCTGCTGGCGGATTACTTTCAAATTTAAAAGTAACTTTTGTTTTTGTATTTTTTACAAATACTTTTTACAAATAAATATTTGTAAATAAAAAAAACCTGATGTAAAACACCAAGCTCACAGCATTATTTATGCTGTTGTAATTTTGCAGTGTTAATGCATTCATGCTAAAATTTTATTTTCCAGCAACAAAATTGTGGCCAGTGAAAATGCTGAGTGGCTATTAATTTTGGAAAACCACTAGCCACAGTGGCTGGTGAGCAAAAGAGTTAATGTCAAGCCCTGTATACAGTGAATACTTAGAGCCCGACCGATATGGTTTTTTTTGGGGCCGATACTGATATTAGGGAGTAAAAAAAAAGCCGATACCGATATATCGGCCGATATTCTTTGTGCATATTATAGTACAGTACCAGTCAAAAGTTTGGACACTTTCCCATTCGTGTGTCCAAAAATTTGACTGGTACTATATAT
>NW_015538003.1:423458-424130 GCF_001515605.1 Sinocyclocheilus anshuiensis
TTTGATTACTAGCAGAAGACACTAACCAGTTTTAAATTCCAGTTGCGCAGATGGGGCACGTTGTAACACTGGGTTACAATGTGCTATTCTATGACATTAGCGATGTAATTTACACTTTATTTTAATTAATTTTAATGAGAAACAACGAGAAACAGGTGACTAAAGACTGACAGTCAATGTTTAATGTTTAGAAATTATTATTTCAACTCTAATTTATACTTGTATTGCAGTAAAAATGTGGTGTTTAACCGGAGTACGGTGGTGGGGGTGTTTGACATGTGTCAAACACTAGAAAGGGGTGCACGCTGCAAAAAGTTTGGGAACCACTGATATAGTGGACTTCAGTGGGACCCAACGGGTTGAAGGTCCAAATTGCAGTTTCAGTGCAGCTTCAAAGGGGTCTACATGATCCCAGCTGAGGAATAAGGGTCTTATCTAGTGAAACTAATGGTCATTTTCTAAAAATAAAATAAAAATGTATATGCTTTTTAACCACAAATGCTTATCTTGCACTAGCTCTGTGATGTACATCCACGACTAGGCATGGGCCGGTATGAGATTCTTACGGTATGATAACCTTAGATTAAAAAAAATATCACGGTTTCACTGTATCACGGTATTGCGATTACAGCTCTAAAATATGTTATTTTTAAATGTCTGGGTAAAAAAAAA
>NW_015538003.1:424460-424903 GCF_001515605.1 Sinocyclocheilus anshuiensis
AAAAGCAGTCCCTTAAGTGAGCCTAAACCTGCAGCTCAACAATAATCAGAACACAAATAAATTATTTTCTGTAAAAAAAAAAAAAAATCCCTATAAATTAAAAAAAAATATACAGTCACTTAAGTGAGCCTAAATCTGCAGCTCAGTAATCAAAAATATAATCAAAACATAATTTCTGTAAAAATAAAAAAATTAAAAAAAAATGAAAACATTAAACCTGCGCACTAGATAGCTGGCCAATCACAGCACACCCTGCTTTTCAGCCCGATGAGCTTTGTAAAAAGCGACGCGTTTCAGAAAGGCGGGGCATAGAGGAGAAACAATCATGTACAGTATGGAAAATAATGTGTTTTTTAACCTTAAACCATATAAACATATTTCATTACACCAAATACACAAAATAATGTTCTTTTTAGCAGCATCATATGACCCCTTTAAAAATA
>NW_015538003.1:425719-433929 GCF_001515605.1 Sinocyclocheilus anshuiensis
AAGTAGCAAATAATAAAGAGGAGCATAGAAACATATTACAAACAACAAACAAAGAGTGCTTTCAGTAGGCCTATTTAAGATTATCTGAACATTATCCATTCAAGAACTGTGAGTGATGTTTCTTCATCTTTACTGTTGTTTTTTACTATGACATCATAGACAGCGGGAGATCTATCAAGCTGCATTCACGCACGGATTTCTTTTGAAATATAAGAAGTAATGTGGTCTGTCCTGTCCGTTTAATCCCTTAAGACATAACTGGCTGTGTTTACATTAATTTTGCGTCATAAAACCATTTTGAGACGCAAGTGCATTAAACCACTTACACGGAGTCGCGCACAGCTGCATGCGCGAGCAGTCTTCACAAACATTTGAAATTGAAAGCTGCCTTTTGTTAGTGAGGTTCATATTTTAAATATATAAGTCCACTGCATTCCAAACCACATAAATGAGCATTTGTAAGGAAAATACCGACGGGCGAGACCGCACACTTCAAGTGTAACATCAAACAAAGCGTCCCTCACAGCGCATCCGGTGCAGTGAAGCCCGCAAATGTCCTTGTAATTCGCTTCAACCTTTCCGAACTTTATGAAAGATTATTTTACGGAAGGTTCAAGTGGTGTATGTGTGTGAGGAATTGGAAGCAAGCAGAATACGGGTGTTTCTAAAGCAAACTCGCCGTCATCGCGGATCTGGTTAAATAAAAACTAAGCTCAGAATCGATGCTGAAATTCTCAGAATCAATCCAGAATCGTTGGAGAGAGAATCGCGATGCATCGATAGATCAATTTTTTCCCCCACCCCTACTTTGAAACTGCACTGAAACTGCAATTTGAACCTTCAACCCGTTGGGCCCTATTGAAGTCCACTATATGAAGAAAAATCCTGGAATGTTTTCCACAAAAACCTTAATTTCTTTTTGACGGCAGAAAGAAAGACATGAACATCTTGGATGACATGGGGGTGAGTAAATTGTCAGGAAATTTTAATTCTGGAGTGAACTAATCCTTTAAATAATGCATGGATTGTATGGACTACTTTTATGACATTCATGCCCACCAGCTCTCTTTGTTTTACAAACACTTATATAGGCTAAATAAGGCTATTGCCTGAAAATCAGTGAAAAATAGATTAGTAGACCTCTAACTTCAGCAGTTTGAAATTTGGTGAATGGTGAATTATGGTCATGTATGTAAAGGCAGAGAACGCTGCGAAACAAATTGAAGAACAATTGAACTGCTTTGAGCATAAACTGTCAGTTGTCCTTTTCAAGGTTTTAACAGTATTCAGTAAGATTATCGGGTGAGTATAGACCTCATGACTACATGCTGAGTGGCATGATAATAAAAGCTAGTTTACAGGAAATCTCAGTGGCATGTAATTGCGCCATTGAGATGCAACTGTCCCCGAATTCAGAAGACCCTAATCAAATTTGCCATCTAGGTCATTTATGAGACACACGCTGACCCAAAAGAAAAAAACGAGAAAGCAACAGTAAGCGAAGCGATAGGACGATGTTTATCATTTGTGTTGCTAAAGCACCTCTGCCAGTGTCTTCTAGACGTGTTCTGTCATTTAAATATGCTGTTGGGCAGCACAAACATGCTTTAATGATCTGAATTAATTAATGCATTGTGTATAATTGTTGATTCTGCATGCACTCGCATGGCTTATGCAGCTGGGTGATGTACCGGGTGGAGGTGAGCTCTGGCCTGCTGTCATAGACTGTGCTCGAGTACTACTGACAACAACAACAGCATTCAGTACAGCACAAAAGCCAGCAGAGACTGTGGTTTCATTCTCCTGGGCTCTGAACAGAGAAACAAGCAGGACTCTGTTGTGTGGAAGGATATGGCTGTTGTCCACATGGTGCCATTTGCCTGTACTGTTCAGTGATGTGACATTCAATGTTGTCTTAATTGCTAATTCGTTTTTAGCAGATAATTTATTATCTAGAGTGGCTGACACTTACTTTAGAAAGAGGAAACCTGGGGTTTAAGACCTTGTTCTTATTCTTTTGGTGATAGTTCATTAGTCATCACCGTTTGAGAATTTGAACCTTTAACCTTTGGGTTTCCAGTCCAGTGGCCTCATTTATAAAGCGTGTGTACGCTCCGATTTGATCTTAAAGTGTGCGTACGCTTAAATCCACATCAACGCTCATATTTGTAAGAACGGGCTTTGACGTGGAAAAGTGTTTAGTGTCACGTCACAATCTGAGGAGACGTACGCACTTTTTCTTGTCAGAGTAGGCTACTGCAGGTTTTTGAAAATGTAAGCTGTTCTTGCAGGTCGTTGTTCTAAATTAAAGAATATGGATGATGACTGGTGATCTTTTATATGTTAATGACATTAATTAGGAGTCGTTTGCAAGGCAGAGAGCTGAAACCATTCATTTGTGGGCAAGTTCAAGATCATTTGTGATTCATAGGTTTCACATCTGAAAGAGACGTGTACGTGCATTTTCTGTGCGTACGTTCATTCTATGAATCACACATATGCATATTTGAGAGATGAGCACATCTACAAATACTAGCAAATCGTAAGATCAATTTTAGGATGGTTTCTGCACAACATTTTTTAAATGAGGCCCCAGATCTTTAATCGTGATGCATTTTCAACTGGGAGTGAACAACTTAACTTAAAGTTCACTCTTAAAACTTAAAACAGCTATTTTTGGTCTTTAAATTTAATTGTTTGAGCAGTGTTCCAGCAGCACTGTGACTTTTGACTGTTTAAATCAGTCTACTTGTCTGTGTTTGCCCTTTCCAGTCAATCTGTGTGTTAGTGTTGGAGATTTTTCAGTGACTCTTCAGGTTAGTTCAGGGAAGTTGTGGCCTAATGGTTAGAGAGTCGGACTCGTAACCCAAAGTTTGCGGGTTCGAGTCTCATACTGGCAGGGATTGTAGGTGGGGGGGAGTGAATGTACAGCACTCTCTTCCACCTTCAATACCACGACTGAGGTGCCCTTGAGCAAGGCACCGAACCCCCAACTGCTCCCCGGGCGCCGCAGCAAAAAAAATGGCTGCCCACTGCTGCGGGTGTGTGTTCACGGTGTGTGTGTTCACTGCTGTGTGTGTGCACTTTGGATGGGATAAATGCAGAGCACTAATTCCGAGTATGGGTCACCATACTTGGCCACATGTCACGTCACTTTAAGTCACTTTATATTAGTATGGCATGAGTGATTTATTGACTCATTCATTCAACTGATTTTTTTCTTCAAAATACTGATTTATTCAGAATGACAGAAGTGACTGGCTGTATGCTAGTATGCGATTCTGAACTGAACCACTGATTTTATGAGCGATGACTTCAAACAATTAATTCAAAACACTGATTCGTTCAAGAAAAAATACTAGCATACCAGCATGCTGCATATTAGATATTGCTCTTACTACCTTTACCACAACTTTTTATGGAAGAAATATTAGTGAGAAAGAAGGATTAGTATTGATAGTATGTTGCATCTGTCTTTATGAGTGAGTCATTGAATCATTCAGTCAAACAGTTAAACACACTGATATGTTGAGGAAGTAATGAATCAGTTTTGGTTGTTTGCAAATATTTTATTTGGTGGAGTAACAATACACAAAATAATGTGTAATATTGTGTCTAAAATGTAAGTTAGTGAATATTAACTTGTTTAGTGAACTGTTCTGCATAAGCAATATCACACTCACAATTGTGCTTTTGTTAATAATAATACTGCTATTTAGAGCAAAAGCACTTATGCTCATATAATATTGACTAATTGCCATGTTTTTTGGACATGTAGTATTTCCATTAGGGATGCATGATATTATTGAACCGATATCGGAATCAGCCGATAATAGCTTTAAATGTACATATCGGCATCAACCCGATATGAAAAATTATGCCAATATGTCTTGCCGATAAGAGGAATACGTTAACTCATATGTGCTCAGGGTGTGCTAGCGATTAGTTCACGTCAACAGTGTGGCTCATTCTTGAAGCAAAGTTTTGCCTGAATGGTGATTAGATTCACTGTTTTGGATCGCTGCATTTAAACTGAGAATGCACGTACAGAATGACACGTTTGGTGTATGATAGAGTAAACCGTAATAGCACGTGCAGCGGCAGCCTCCCCCGAATCCTAATGCCCGCTCGGTAAGGAGTTTTAATTCCGTAGGGGGCGCTGTTGGCCTACTTCTAATAAAATGAAAGTAAAATACACAAATAACATTTAGACTTTGTTTCTGATTAAATAAAGCAGTAATTGATGTCATAAAATCATGAGTATGAGTTTTGATTTAAAGGTCAAAAGCTATAGCTTACATGAATAAAAAAAAATCACAAACATGACACTTGTAAATTAAATGTGGCCTATTATAACGATTGCTTTTATATTATTAGTAATAGAAAGGCAAACATTATAATACTTTCTCGTTTGCCGTCAGCGTTCAGCAAATATGCATTTATATTAGGGCTGAAAGATTTTGGAAAATAATCTAATTGCGATTTTTTTGTTACAAATATTGCGATTGCGATTTAATATGCAATTATTTTTAAAGCTCTTTATGTTCTGTATTATTCAACAAAGACAAGCTATAAATAAAATAAAAGCTATAAAAAACATAAATGTTCTTTTCTGTAGGCAAGGCCTATATGTTACGATGAAATTAGGTGATGCATGAATTGATATGAATTAAATTTTTTCAACTACAATTAATCACAGTAGTATATTGACTGATTTGTTGAACTTCCAACCTTGTAAGCATGTAATAATTATAACAACATAAAGCACTGACAAATAAGTCTGGTGTAAACATTAATATAAAAGTCAGTAACAAATCACACAAACTAAAGTAGATTGCAGAAATATAAAAACAATCTGTTGCTTTACCACACTACTTTAGGTAATTCAAAGTCACTGTAATAAACATATGTAAACATGTGGACTGCACTTTTTAAACACTGTTAACTTTAGACTAGGGGTCGACCGATATGTGTTTTCCAGGGCCGATACCGATTATTACAGATCAAGTAGACCGATAACCGATATTTTGAACCGATATATATGTCTGGTGTAAAAATTAAAATTTATGTCAAAATTAAGAATAACAAGGGCTCTGACAAAAACTGCCTTTCCTGGTGTTGGTTGAGTGTAGTACTCCCACACTGCACTTCTTACTCTTGTCTTCCTCTGTGCATCCATCTACAATAAGGGTAATATAAAGAGAGAGTTAAAAGTGGGGCCACTGTATGCTTCATGATTAAGTCTGTGCGTACGTTCATTCTATGAATCACACATATGCATATTTGAGAGATGAGCACATCTACAAATACTAGCAAATCGTAAGATCAATTTTAGGATGGTTTCTGCACAACATTTTTTAAATGAGGCCCCAGATCTTTAATCGTGATGCATTTTCAACTGGGAGTGAACAACTTAACTTAAAGTTCACTCTTAAAACTTAAAACAGCTATTTTTGGTCTTTAAATTTAATTGTTTGAGCAGTGTTCCAGCAGCACTGTGACTTTTGACTGTTTAAATCAGTCTACTTGTCTGTGTTTGCCCTTTCCAGTCAATCTGTGTGTTAGTGTTGGAGATTTTTCAGTGACTCTTCAGGTTAGTTCAGGGAAGTTGTGGCCTAATGGTTAGAGAGTCGGACTCGTAACCCAAAGTTTGCGGGTTCGAGTCTCATACTGGCAGGGATTGTAGGTGGGGGGGAGTGAATGTACAGCACTCTCTTCCACCTTCAATACCACGACTGAGGTGCCCTTGAGCAAGGCACCGAACCCCCAACTGCTCCCCGGGCGCCGCAGCAAAAAAAATGGCTGCCCACTGCTGCGGGTGTGTGTTCACGGTGTGTGTGTTCACTGCTGTGTGTGTGCACTTTGGATGGGATAAATGCAGAGCACTAATTCCGAGTATGGGTCACCATACTTGGCCACATGTCACGTCACTTTAAGTCACTTTATATTAGTATGGCATGAGTGATTTATTGACTCATTCATTCAACTGATTTTTTTCTTCAAAATACTGATTTATTCAGAATGACAGAAGTGACTGGCTGTATGCTAGTATGCGATTCTGAACTGAACCACTGATTTTATGAGCGATGACTTCAAACAATTAATTCAAAACACTGATTCGTTCAAGAAAAAATACTAGCATACCAGCATGCTGCATATTAGATATTGCTCTTACTACCTTTACCACAACTTTTTATGGAAGAAATATTAGTGAGAAAGAAGGATTAGTATTGATAGTATGTTGCATCTGTCTTTATGAGTGAGTCATTGAATCATTCAGTCAAACAGTTAAACACACTGATATGTTGAGGAAGTAATGAATCAGTTTTGGTTGTTTGCAAATATTTTATTTGGTGGAGTAACAATACACAAAATAATGTGTAATATTGTGTCTAAAATGTAAGTTAGTGAATATTAACTTGTTTAGTGAACTGTTCTGCATAAGCAATATCACACTCACAATTGTGCTTTTGTTAATAATAATACTGCTATTTAGAGCAAAAGCACTTATGCTCATATAATATTGACTAATTGCCATGTTTTTTGGACATGTAGTATTTCCATTAGGGATGCATGATATTATTGAACCGATATCGGAATCAGCCGATAATAGCTTTAAATGTACATATCGGCATCAACCCGATATGAAAAATTATGCCAATATGTCTTGCCGATAAGAGGAATACGTTAACTCATATGTGCTCAGGGTGTGCTAGCGATTAGTTCACGTCAACAGTGTGGCTCATTCTTGAAGCAAAGTTTTGCCTGAATGGTGATTAGATTCACTGTTTTGGATCGCTGCATTTAAACTGAGAATGCACGTACAGAATGACACGTTTGGTGTATGATAGAGTAAACCGTAATAGCACGTGCAGCGGCAGCCTCCCCCGAATCCTAATGCCCGCTCGGTAAGGAGTTTTAATTCCGTAGGGGGCGCTGTTGGCCTACTTCTAATAAAATGAAAGTAAAATACACAAATAACATTTAGACTTTGTTTCTGATTAAATAAAGCAGTAATTGATGTCATAAAATCATGAGTATGAGTTTTGATTTAAAGGTCAAAAGCTATAGCTTACATGAATAAAAAAAAATCACAAACATGACACTTGTAAATTAAATGTGGCCTATTATAACGATTGCTTTTATATTATTAGTAATAGAAAGGCAAACATTATAATACTTTCTCGTTTGCCGTCAGCGTTCAGCAAATATGCATTTATATTAGGGCTGAAAGATTTTGGAAAATAATCTAATTGCGATTTTTTTGTTACAAATATTGCGATTGCGATTTAATATGCAATTATTTTTAAAGCTCTTTATGTTCTGTATTATTCAACAAAGACAAGCTATAAATAAAATAAAAGCTATAAAAAACATAAATGTTCTTTTCTGTAGGCAAGGCCTATATGTTACGATGAAATTAGGTGATGCATGAATTGATATGAATTAAATTTTTTCAACTACAATTAATCACAGTAGTATATTGACTGATTTGTTGAACTTCCAACCTTGTAAGCATGTAATAATTATAACAACATAAAGCACTGACAAATAAGCCTGGTGTAAACATTAATATGAAAGTCACTAACAAATCACACAAAATAAAGTAGATTGCAGAAATATAAAAACAAATCTGTTGCTTTACCACACTACTTTAGGTAATTCAAAGTCACTGTAATAAACATATGTAAACATGTGGACTGCACTTTTTAAACACTGTTAACTTTAGACTAGGGGTCGACCGATATGTGTTTTCCAGGGCCGATACCGATTATTACAGATCAAGTAGACCGATAACCGATATTTTGAACCGATATATATGTCTGGTGTAAAAATTAAAATTTATGTCAAAATTAAGAATAACAAGGGCTCTGACAAAAACTGCCTTTCCTGGTGTTGGTTGAGTGTAGTACTCCCACACTGCACTTCTTACTCTTGTCTTCCTCTGTGCATCCATCTACAATAAGGGTAATATAAAGAGAGAGTTAAAAGTGGGGCCACTGTATGCTTCATGATTAAGCCTATGAATACTGTACTACAGCTAAACAGCTTGGGGAAATGTAAGTATTTGGCTTCAATAATTTACATGTTAGAAATGTATGTGTAATAGCATAAACTCTCATAATTCCTCATTTATTCTTTTCTGATGGCTAAAACATAACCTACAATAGTAGAGGTGACTATTCAATTCATCATCTAATGCACATCAA
>NW_015538003.1:434446-434737 GCF_001515605.1 Sinocyclocheilus anshuiensis
ATAATAAGTGTAAATAATTTAATTGTCTTCATAGCTATATTGTAGAAGTTGTTAAGAAGACTGCAACTATTTTCATGAAACTATAACACTAATAGCCTTTTAAAGGCACACTTAGTTCAATAGCCTATTGAAATGTCTTGGCCTATGTGACACTAGAAATTTCAGTTAGTTTTACTTTACAGTACAGTGCAAATGAAGGCATTAATCAGTTTAAAGTGGTGGTTCATTGCGATTTCACTTTTTTAACGTTAGTTAGTGTGTAATGTTGCTGTTTGAGCATAAACAATATCT
>NW_015538003.1:434950-435542 GCF_001515605.1 Sinocyclocheilus anshuiensis
AATGACTTTCTTCTTGCAAGATCGGCAGACAGGGTGACCGTCCTCGATTAAACTGCCTTCAGGACTCTTGTAAAAGCCAAAATACGACCAGACCACCGATTTGGTCCTCTTAGATGGCTGAAAAATCTCCCGAGCGCTGTCACTGCCTTCCGCCATTTCGTCTCTTGCAAAAAAAAAAAACAACAACATTGCATGCTGCTTCTGCGTAAGACTGATGCTGGCTGGACAGGATTTACCGCGAGTTTTCAAAATCGCGATAATCAAACACGGTTTTGATTATAATTAAATTTTAAACGATAATACTAACCGCCAGGGCATTTTATCGTGATTTATCGTGAAACCGGTAATCGTTCCATCCCTAGTTCTTAATACTGTTCCTCGCGTCCCCCTGCTCTGCACACGCTCTGCATCTCTCTCTCTCTCTCTCTCTCTCTCACTGTTCCACCTGTTCCAATTATACACTTATTTTCACATAACTGTGAGAAGCGTTATACATGGATGCGTGTGCAGTTGACGTACTGTATTAAAGCTTTAATCAGGATAAAACCGTATATTAAAAGCTAACATAAGCAGTAGCATTTACAAATAACAG
>NW_015538003.1:435886-442846 GCF_001515605.1 Sinocyclocheilus anshuiensis
TTAGACGCGCACTAGAGGCGGTTTAGCCAATCACAACACACTGGGCTAGCTAACCAATCAGATCCCATCGCCTATTTCTGAGGGCGGGACTTCATAAAAACAGGAAAAGATCAGCCCGTTTCTCAGAGAAGGTACAGAGCGGTGTGGAATAAAGGTAAATTATGTGAAAAATATTGTTGTTTTTTTTTAAAACGAAGCATTAACAAATGTTAGACTGCACCCCATAAACACAATCAAGCCTAGAAAAAGACCAGTGAACCACCCCTTTAATATATCTTTTAATCAAATGAGAGTTAAACTTTATTTTTTGGCAAAGGGTTTACTATTAAAATTAAAACATGGAAGAAATAGCGTATTGTGTGATTAATATAACATCTTTTAAACAAAAGTTTTAATAATTGTTGTAGTAGTATTATGCATATCATACTGCAGCACAGTAATATATTTCTGATAATTTCTTTAAGCTAACCCAAACTTATATTTTGACGGGTTGCGATGAGGAACTTTTAAGTTTCTGTAGCGAATGTAAGTGTTTCCCATACATTGATTTATTTGTGGCGCCCGCCACAATATCAAATTTTCCAAAAGGCTTTGACTTGTTGAATAAACATATTTATTGCAAATTAAGCAACGTCTGCTGCTGCCTTATTTTTGAGAGACAACTGATGATGAGTGATCACTGAAGCAGCTCCAGTTAGCAAGCGCTTTCAGATTGAGAGTGAATTCCGCATTGATTGGTCAGACTCGTGACTCCCAACAAATCAGATGGGCGGTGGGCGGAGATTGCTTTAGCCCACAGACTGGTGAGTTCTGACAGGCTGCATCAGAGCCGAATAGCGCGTTTCAAAATTAAGTTATTTTATCGGCGAATCGGTTTTGAAAATGAAAATTTGAATAAAGAACTTCATTATTGTTTATTTAATTCTAACAAATAAGTTCTTGTTAAAAACTAATTAAAATAAAAAATATTTTGCTTATAATTTCCACACAGGAGAGGCTTGGTGTTTCCAAACAAAAGGAAATATATCGGTATCGGCCAAAATGAGTTGAAAAATATCGGATATTGGCAAAATAATCGGCATCCCTAATTTCCATGGTATTATTTAATACATTGGTAAATGAATACCGTAACTAATAATTCAGAAGCATGGTCTTAGGTTTTCTGAGTAAACTGAATACTACACATAACATTTTGTAAGGGCTTTTTGTTCTTGAGGAAACAGCAGACAGGGCTTCTACAGCATAAGCCTCAGAATTTCCAATAAAAAATCCCCCCCAAATTTATTTGTAATCACACCAAATCAAGTTCTGGGCATCTTGCTGAAGCTCTGATGCAGAGATACAGACGGCCTGGCCTGCTGTAAGTGGGTGGGGAATTTGGCAATGCGCTGCTGAAGATAGCTGCAAAAACCCCTCTGACAGGAAATATTCTCAGCTCATTTTCTTTGCCAGAGCAGGTGAGGAAGGACACAAAAACACTCTCTGATTCACACTAACCCACACGGTAATAAGTATTAGAGGCTGAATTCACCAGACAGCCTTGGCACATCTTTTTCCTCAAAAGGGTTGTTCATCAGGGATTTCGATTTAAGTAGTCCTTTCTTATAAATGTATTTTAGGCCACTGTTGGTTGGTTTGCTCCCTCAATTTCTTTTCTAATGCAGCCCTGAATTATTTTAGAAATATTTATTTAAAAGCATGCCTTTTTCCTCCTTTAGAGTTTCACTCCCCTTACACACACTCAGTGTAAAATCACTCACGTACTTTGACAGATGGGGCTCTAGTAGTCAAGCAGGCTGTCTACTGTTGATTCTTGGCTCTGTATTCTTGGCCGTGCTTCACTCCTGGAGTGGCTCAGCTGAGGGTTGATACGCTGCTTCTGTTTATATACAGCACCATATGAAGCTTCAAATAGATAGAGAGAGAAAGGAGATCAGCGTCTCCCCTCTGAGCTGCATCTGCATCTGCCAATAGTTCTCTAACAATCCTCTCAGTCACAGCAAATTGAGAAAGAGATAGAGAATAAAAGGATGAAAAGTGCTGAGCTTTGCCATGTAAATTCTGCCAGAGAGGGATGAGGGTGACTGGCTGTGCACTTTGCTTTTTGGTAAAGTTTTCATGCCATCTCAGTGTACTTGCTGTGTACACTAAATAGTGTAAACAAAGTTTTCACATGCTTTTGTTATGTTCATGCATATTTAAATGAATACATACATTTTGGAATATGTGGTTTAATTTAGCCATTTCTTGTCAGCTAAAACATTTTTTTTCTCAGATATTTTACATTTATATTATCAACTAAAAGTTGATAAAACTGTAGTCAGAATAACTGGTTAAAATTAGTGAGTATGACATGAAATGTTGAAATAAATTTTTTTAATGATGAATAAATTTAAATTATATATTTAGGAAAAGACAAAAACTATGAATAAAACTAGAAAAAACCTGAATATAAACTTTAAAACTGATAGCGCCAGATGGATCCTCCAGGACTCACTCCACACTGACCACAGAATCAGCTCTAGGAGGCTTATAGTCTTCAAATTCAGCTGCCAGTGTCACTGTGTTTTGGTGCCAAAGCCAAAGGGTAGATTTGCCATGATCCCAAATGGCTGGAATGTAGTTATATCTTGTTATTTAACTGAAACATCTACATTTTTGCATATTATCATGCCAATGGTTGATAGTAACAAGCGCTTGTGTTAAGTGAATATTTTAGCAATAATAAGATGTAGGGCTGGGCAAAAGAATTTTGATTTTTCGATTAATAATTTTTTTAAATGACGTCAATTCGATATCGATTCTCAAAAGCCGCGAATCGATCTTTTCCGGTATTTATTTCAGCACACATTTAAAACAAGATCTGATAATGTGAATCTTATCATTAGTCTTCTCCACTAGATGTTTACCTTGCGCGATCTTACAACAGAAAGCCTGTCATTCATTCAGCACTTATCATGGCCATACGCCTGATTCGCAATGCTCAGGTGAAATGCTATAGTAATACTATAAATCTGCGGAAGCATTTGATATCACGCATAAGACGCCATGATTTTGAAAAAAATTCATGAATGGCGGATGGTGCGACGCACTGTTTTGTTTACTACACACATACTAAAGCGCGGATGACGCTTGTGGTGTTTTCAGCTTCTGCTTTCTCATCCAACACGTGAGAAGCTGAGCTGAACAAACATTCACTGTCTACGCTTGTGCAGGGCACGGACAGGTACACTCGCGCAACTTCAGCGAGTGCAGGAAAGCGGCTCTTATTTGTGCGCCAGTACACCAACGGCTGTTCGCTTCTTGGTATCTGTGCCTCAGACAGGTAGCTCTGCATTTCCAGTGCTGTACGGCTGCCCGTATCCTTAATCACTTCATATTTTTCTTCCAATATCTCATCGTGCATCGCCAACAGTGCGCTTGCTCTGCGTGGTATTTTTTCTGCTGGCGACTCTGTGCACACTTCCGGAAAAATCGGACGAAAAAAATACCAAAAACCGGCCGGTTGCCGATCGCGCATTATAAGCAAAAACCGGCCGGTTCCGATTTATGGCCGGTCAACCAGTGCATCCCTAATTAAAACTATATTCACTGAATGTAATCAAAAAATCGAATCGAAATCTAATCGGGACATCTGAATCGATACCCAGCCCTAATAAGATGTTTAAAAAAAACTCAGTATTACTATTGTCATGTCCACTGACATATACATGGTTGACATATAGACCTACACTGAACAAAATTATAAACGCAACACTTTTGTTTTTGCCCCCATTTTTCATGAGCTGAACTCAAAGATCTAAGACTTTTTCTATGTACACAAAAGTCCTATTTCTCTCAAATATTGTTCACAAATCTGTCTAAATCTGTGTTAGTGAGCACTTCTCCTTTGCCGAGATAATCCATCCACCTCACAGGTGTGGCATATCAAGATGCTGATTAGACAGCATGATTATTGCACAGGTGTGCCTTAGGCTGGCCACAATAAAAGGCCACTCTAAAATGTGCAGTTTTATCACACACCACAATGCCACAGATGTCGCAAGTTTTGAGGGAGCGTGCAATTGGCATGCTGACTGCAGGAATGTCCACCAGAGCTGTTGCCCGTGAATTGAATGTTCATTTCTCTACCATAAGCCGTCTCCAAAGGCGTTTCAGAGAATTTGGCAGTACATCCAACCGGCCTCACAACCGCAGACTAGGCTTGCCGCGATACACGGTGCTGACGGTGATACCGGTGTTAAGCCGCAACAACGTCACTTGCCCACCGCCTCACCGACCCCCACCGTCGTTTTGATTTTTTATAGAAATAAAAATCTTTTAGTTCAGTAAAAGAACAGACACTACAATTAAAAACTGAACGCGGCTGCTCAATGCAGCGTGCCGAACGACAGTCGCATCACAGATCAGATTTCATTTCTCCAGTGAGGAGAGTGAGTCGAGCTGAATGTATATCGAAATATCGGAAATGTGTTTAAAAATCATATCACCGTTATTGAAAAAAATTATATCGTGATACATATTGATATTGAATTATTGTCCAGCCCTAAGTTCAGCTCATGAAAAATGGGGGCAAAAACAAAAGTGTTGCGTTTATAATTTTGTTCAGTGTAATTACAGAGTATGAGAAGCCAATATTTAGAAATTCCTTCTAGTACCAGTTGGATCTCCTTCACATTATGCCCTGACGTCTGTTTGGAGCGCTCTGAACCAATGACTGAGTCTTATTTTTGGAACGAACCACGCTGCCAAGCTTGTGTCATCCGTAGGGGTGTAAGGTTGGCTGGGTCAAGTTAATTAAAGGGGTGTGAAAGAAGGAGAGAGGGAGCAAGGCGCAGGCATGAGTATTTCCCTGTCTGTGATGGTGGTGCTGTGCACCGGCTGATGGCCGTCAATGGTGCCAGTAGAGGCCTGGCCAGCCAGAGAAAAGCCCTGTGGTCAGCACTCCATGAGCTGCAGATCCTGCCAGCATCCAGCTCTCAGAAACATAACAGGAATCACACCTCCAACCGCTCTCTGCTGGGCCCACGCCTGGCTCTCACAAACACATCTACTCAAGGACAGCGCTGTCATTTAGGCAATTTCCTCAATGTTAAACTCTATAAAACATGTTTTTAAAGACCGTAATTTGTAGAACAAATTGATTTCAAATCAGTATTAGGCAGAAACATCAACCAGACTGATAATGTATTTGTCAGCCATTTATCAGCAGAAAAGTTACTGTGTTAAATTTATTATACATACACTACCATAAGTCTTTTTTTTTTTGAGAGAGAGAGAGAGATGTTAAATTATTCTAATGGTATGTGTACACCCAAAGCGAATTTAATTATTTGTGTGAGTAGATTACATAAAAAGTCAAAGAAGTGCAAAGAAGTGAATAGACACATTTGAGAGATGCAATTGCCGCAAACGTGTGATATTCGCGTCTTCTGCGCAAGTTGAAAAATTACATATTGAGAGGGAAATTTGCATGACGTCTTGTCGTGCAAGATATATACATAAAAAAGACAGTTTTTTTTAAGTAAAATAATATATGAAAAATTATTATAATTATGTCTTTGTACATAATATATAGCTGACGCTTCCTTTATATTTTAGGAAGGTGGTTCTTCACAAAGGGATTAAGTTAAAGCATTTAGTTTGTTTATACTGATTTTGTTTTGACGTTTGTGTCCTGATCCCGTTCCCTTCTTCCTCCCTCTACTTTCCTGTCTACCTCCACTGTCCTGTCAGCCACTAAAGTACTTAAAAATTAGGAGGTGTTTCTGAAAGATTCTAACCTGGCTGATGTCAGGATCCTCATTATGAGTGCCTGGTGTTGAGCTGTAGGATGTTTGTGCATAAGAAATCAGGAGCACAAACCTGCCAATACAGACACTGAATTGGAAATGCCTAAGCTTACGGTCACATTCTGAGAGCCAACAGTCACTGCCAGGATGTGTTTATGAAAGAGAGTGAGGAAAGATAAGGAGAGGGTAGGAAAGAGGATGAAAATGTGTGTGTGCAGTGAGAGAGGCCATATTACAGAAGAGAGTTCTGTAGTGACTCAGCTTCCTGCACCTGTTGTCTTACCTCAGAGAGACGTTCAGCCGCCTCATACACAACTGCAGAATAGACGCATTTATGAAACACTGAGTTCAACTGATCTGACATATAAACTTTCAAAAGCGTTTTCGTGTTTCATTTAGCCCCAGACATTAAGGACAAATGTTACATTTAGTTTCACTGACTAGACTTAACCAAAAAAAAAAAAAAAAAAAAAAAATTAACCTCCAACCGCTCTCTGCTGGGCCCACGCCTGGCTCTCACAAACACATCTACTCAAGGACAGCGCTGTCATTTAGGCAATTTCCTCAATGTTAAACTCTATAAAACATGTTTTTAAAGACCGTAATTTGTAGAACAAATTGATTTCAAATCAGTATTAGGCAGAAACATCAACCAGACTGATAATGTATTTGTCAGCCATTTATCAGCAGAAAAGTTACTGTGTTAAATTTATTATACATACACTACCATAAGTCTTTTTTTTTTTGAGAGAGAGAGAGAGATGTTAAATTATTCTAATGGTATGTGTACACCCAAAGCGAATTTAATTATTTGTGTGAGTAGATTACATAAAAAGTCAAAGAAGTGCAAAGAAGTGAATAGACACATTTGAGAGATGCAATTGCCGCAAACGTGTGATATTCGCGTCTTCTGCGCAAGTTGAAAAATTACATATTGAGAGGGAAATTTGCATGACGTCTTGTCGTGCAAGCCAATTAGCAAAGAGCTTATTGACACATCTGGTTGTATCAAAAATGTAAGCGAGCAAGCACAATGTTGTTATTCGCGCAAGTGACGTGAAAACATCCCGCATGTAAACATGAGTGATAACACAATGTGAATATTCATTTCGCTTTTGATGTGAAATGTTTCTTGTTACTGATGTTAAAAATGATCGTGCTGAAAAAA
>NW_015538003.1:442984-448319 GCF_001515605.1 Sinocyclocheilus anshuiensis
CAAGATTAAACCAAAAAAAAAAAAAAAAAAAAGAATTCAGTGGGCTGCTCAGGCTATTAGCTGCGGTGGTTTTGAGGATGGTTTTATATTTCTGAGTTGGCTGACATTTACATTCACAAAGAGACACTTTCACAGTGTCATCTGCTCTGCCAGAGCATTGAAACAGAGCGAGTATGTTTGTGTGTGCACCTCAGCGTGGGTTTTATCTTATTGAAATTGCCTTGAGTTCTTGCCACTAGCCCCTGCAGGAGCCTGCTTACATCAGCATTAGATGTCAGTCTGCTTTCCTGGTTAACCTTGTTTTGATTGTGTACCTTGTTTCTTCCCTGTACGGTTCTCTGAAATGCATCCATGTAACAGGTTCACAAAGGTACATCTAATATCAGTAGATTATGCACAGAGAAAGACGGCCCCTCTTGTTTTAAAGATACTCAATTAGTCATTGTGACACCTCATGACACCCTGTGCCTGCACATTTCCACAGAATATGAAAGCCAATTAGTTGAATAGTTATATATTTGTATACTTACTATATGCTACATAAGCTGATATTAGACAGATTTTTTTCATTTATTGGAATTAAACCTTTTAATTGTCTTTCTGTCTGTCTATCTATTTAAAATATATGTATTTTCATACTGTACATTATAATATTGATTTAAAATAATTGTAGTTTTTAGTTAGTTTGTTTTTTAATGTGGACAAAAACAAATATAATTTATCAGCTATTGGCAAATATAAAATAAAATAAAATAAAATAAAATAAAATAAAGATTAGTTATAGTCTATGTGAAACTGAGAGGAGAAAAACATTTTACTTTTTTAAAATTAATTGAATTCACAATTTTGCTGACATTTTCCTAAAATAAGTTTGGTAAAACAACTCTAAATATTATATTATCTGGGCCTTAACCCTCTTATTCTCTTTTTCAGAACTCTCTAGGAATTCTCTAAATGGAGATGGCGTATTTCAAGAACAATTTTTGGGTAAGTCTGTCACATTTCTTATGCAATGGGGTTTTTAATGTTTCAGCTTTGTAGCAGTACAGTAAGAGCAAATGTTTACTCGGCATATGTTTTGTACAGTTGCCTTGTAAGCAGTTTGGGATTCATATGCTGACTGTTTCAGTCGCATCATTGAAAATATGAAGGAGGGATGGAGAGAGGAAAGAACAAAGAGAGAAAAAAGTGAGAGAACAAAAGCAGAGGGCCAGGGCTTTGTCAGCTTTCCCATGAGGACAGCCATGCTCTGCTCTTACAGCACACCTGGCAGGGCTATTTCAGGTGCGTCCTACTTTAATACCCAACCTGCCCCTCTCAAAGAACGAGGGAGAAGAGAGAGAAATCAAGACGGAACACTGCTACTGAATACAGGCCACATTATAACAGTACAGAAGCCTTACTGCGAGATAAAGACCTCCATATGTTAAAGGAATTTACAACATCTGTGCCATCAGATTAGTTTTGTTGTAAAGTGGCATTTTTGCCTGCCTCTAAACAGCACTTGAAAGTAAACAGCATACAGTGATGGTTTCCCTCCTGTTTAGTCTGAACAGCCTTTCTTTCATTTGTAGTCTCGACTGAGGTTTTTTTTTTTTATATTCCTCTTCTGTGTGGTTGCAGCCTTTGGTCTGCTGACCGGTTTCAGCAAGGTCATCTAGTTGTCTGGCTTTGTGTCGCAGGACTGTGGTAGATGCAGGGACCTCCACTATTGTGTTCTTACACAAAGCTGGTGAAACCCCCCCCACACCCCCATCTCCCAAGCATCCATGCAGAACTATTATTCACTCTGGACCCCCTCATCGCTCATGCAGTTGTATGCAGATGCTCTGGCCTTCACTCTTTTCTGTTATTCTGAAAAGCGGTTTTTAAAATCAACATGGAGTCAAAGTGACCCAGTTTACTTTAATGCATATTTTGGTCTTTTTGTGCTTGATTACATGTTTGTCAGAAGAAGAAAAAATCAGATAAATTAATATTTCTTTAATCTTTTTTTTTTTTTTGCTAGTAATAAATTAATCAACTATAAAAACAAGTTTATTTATATAAGACCCCCAGCTAGTTGATGCATTATTTTAATATAATATTTTTATAATATTTATAATAATTGTTATGTAAATGCATAATATTCTATTTTTCTTTTTCTTTTCTTTTTTTTGCTATGGTGTTTCTAGGTGGTTATACTGGTGATCTGGATGGTTGTTAGTGTGATCATAAAATTACAGAAGTAAAATTATTTGAATCACTGATTCATTTTGACTTTAAAGAAATTAATTTTCATTCTAATGTGTGTCTGTGTGTTTGCATATAATGCAATAATAATTGTGTGTTTGTCTGTTGTGCATGTTCGTCCTTCTCTGACTGAATGAAAACACCTGTGTGAAATGACTGAGATGACACATTTGGGTAATTACTGAAAATGCATGATTAATTAAGTCTCAGAGAGGGAATTCGCGATTGCAGTGATTAAGCACATTCCTTATTTAGCTTGTGCGACTGTCTTCGATCTGTTTCCTCCTCAGATGGAAAACAGGGCGTTCAGCAGGCCGTCAGATGTTTGTCGCACAACAGAGAGCTCATTTAACAGCCTAATCAGTTTGGTTAGTTTCACTCTTACTGTACTGTTTCGGTTTTGTGAGGTTGGATGCAGATTTTCTCAGTGGCACATTAAAGAGTTCATGGCTTTGGAGCTTCAGAAGATGAGAGTATAGTCTAGAAAATTGCTTAGGGCTTGACCTTAGCTCTGGACTCTACTGAGTGTGTATTTTCTTGCTTTTTCCCTGTGAAAATAACTGACCACATCATTGCGAGTGAAATGTGCCGTCCAATCAAACCTCATGAACTTCTATAGTACCATCAGAAATTCAGCTTTAGACACAAATTGCCTTTCATAATGAGATCTTGTGTTCTGTTTGATATATTTTTTAAATATTTGTTTATTCATTGCCGTTTTGTCCATTGCATTTTTATAATTAAGGTTTGATATGGATTTATGTACAGTGTGTGAATATTAGTTGGGTCATTAAGTTGGTCATCACGTTGCATAGTAACCTTCCAGGAGTGTTCAGTCAAGTAACTTAATATAATTAAGTATTTAAAAATATTAAAGTTCTGCAATATGTATTATTCAGAATTATTCATAATAAATATTCATGAGCCATTCTTTTATAAATGTATTCTAAAAGTAGAATTTGTTCATTTGTTACCTGATTAGCACGCACTTAACAATGTCTTTCTTTCAGCCTATATATTATGGCTACTAAGCGAATTATAATCCGTCCTCTTTCATTGTGCTCCATCAGTCATATAGTGACTGCGGGTGGGCTTTGCTTGTGCATGAAAGCAACCATACAACATGTAGCAAGCACTACTCATTTTAGTTCAAACAATCTAGAGAGAGAATTAATCGTCAATTTATAGTCCTGTCTCCATCTCCAATTCAAGAGAAACGTCACTGTTATAGTATATCTGTCTTATTGTCCCACTTGTTTGGTTTAATCAAGACCTGTCTAGATAAAGGTAAAAGAGAGGAGAATGATGTATTTTAGGTCAGTCAATGATTTCCCTCTTTCTCACCTAAGAGCTAATGCAGTTATTCATCAGAGGTGACAGGACTGGGCCGTGTGTGTGTGTGTGTGTGTGTGTGTGTGTGTGTGTGTGTGTGTGTGTGTGTGTATTATTTAATGCACAGTCAGCAGTAAGTCCTTTAACACTACAGCACCTCTGCAGGGAGTTCTGGGAAATGAGCAAATAATTAAATATCTAAGTAACAAATATAATCAAATAACATACTAAAATGCTCATCATGATGCAAATGATGATGACAAAAAGGAAAAGGAATTCACTGAGAATTATTTTGATTCGGTTCTAAAAAGTTTGAATTGGTTTTGATTTGATTCAGCAGTGTTGGGGAGTAACTCGTTACTGTACATGTAACGGAATTACGTAATTTAATTATAAAATAAATTTAACTGTAATCTGTTACAGTTACTGAGAAAAATATGTGTAATTAAATTACAGTTACTTATGAAAATGTTAACGATTACAAAATGGGTTACATCTGAATATTTTCCACACACATACAGATTTGATTGATTTCTTTCCGAAATTGCATTGACTGCTCTAAAATATGAGACACCAATGTTTCAGGAGTTTAGGACACAGAATAGGACAAAATATGCTCATTCGATAACGGTTTTATTTCCTGTTTGAGTTTATGAACAGGTGGATCTAAAAAAAATTAGAATATCGTGAAAGTTATTTATTTTTTTTACTTATTTCAAAGTGAAACTTTCATATATTCTAGATTCATTACATGTAAAGTAAAACATTTCAAAAGTTTTTTTTTTGTTTGTTTTAATTTTGATGATTAGAGCTTACAGCTCATGAAAGTCAAAAATCCAGTATCTCAAAATATTATATTATTTACATTTGAGTTTCATTAAATGACAATCCTTACAGTATACATTCCGGGTATCTCTTGTTCTTTGAAACCACAATAATGGGGAAGTCTGACTTGGCAGTGGTCCAGAAGACAATCATTGACACCCTCCACAAAGAGGGTAAGTCATAGAAGGTCATTGCTGAAAGAGGTGGCTGTTCACAGAGTGCTGTATCAAAGCATATTAAATGCAAAGGAATTTGGGTAGGAAAAGGTGCACAAGCAACAGGGATGACCGCAAGCTTGAGAATACTGTTACGCAAAGCCGATTCAAACACTTGGGAGAGCTTCTCAAGGAGTGGACTGAAGCTGGAGTCAGTGCATCAAGAGTCACCGCGCTCAGACGTCTTCAGGAAAAGGGCTACCCAAGCCACTTCTGAAACAAAAACAAGATGTCAGAAGCATCTTACCTGGACTAAAGAGAAAAAGAACTGGACTGTTGCTCAGTGGTCCAAAGTCCTCTTTTCAGATAAAAGTAACTTTGCATTTTATTTGGAAATCAAGGTCTGGAGTCTGGAGGAAGACTGGAGAGGCACAGAATCCAAGCTGCTTGAAGTCCAGTGTGAAGTTTCTGAAGTCAGTGATGATTTGGGGTCTGGAGTCTGGAGGAAGACTGGAGAGGCACAGAATCCAAGCTGCTTGAAGTCCAGTGTGAAGTTTCCGAAGTCAGTGATGATTTGGGATGCTGTGACGTCTGCTGGTGTTGGTCCATTGTGTCTTATCAAGTCCAAAGTCAATGCAGCCGTCTAACAGGAGATTTTGGAGCACTTTATGCTTCCATCTGCTGACAAGCTTTATCGAGATGCTGATTTCCTTTTCCAGCAGGACTTTAGCACCTGCCCACAGTGCCAAAGTGGTTTGCTGACCATGATATTACTGTGCTCGACTGGCCAG
>NW_015538003.1:448329-455802 GCF_001515605.1 Sinocyclocheilus anshuiensis
CCAACATGCCTGACCTGAAGCCCATATGGAATCTATGGGATATTTTCAGGAGAAAGATGAGAAACAGTCGATCCAACAATACAGACGGGCTGAAGACTCAATAGTGCCTCAGCAGTGCCACAGGATGATCGCTTCCATGCCACACCTCACTGATGCTGGAGTTTGTGCTAAAGGAGCCCCGACCAAGTATTGAGTGCATAAATGAACATACTTTAAAGAACTTGAACCTTTCTGTTTTGCAAATCCTTTTTTTGACTGATCTTAGGAAATATTCTAATATTTTGATATACTGGATTTTTGACTTTCATGAGCTGTAAGCTCTAATCATCAAAATTAAAAAAAAATGTGAAAAGTTTCACTTTTGAAACTTGAAATAAGTTGCAAAAAAAAAAAAAAAATTAAAGCTGTAAGCTCTAATCAAAATTAAAACAAAAACAAAAACACTTTTGGAATGTTTTACTTTACATGTAATGAATCTAGAATTTATGAAAGTTTCACTTATTGAAATAAGTTACAAAAAAATGAACTTTTTTCATGATATTCTAACTTTTTGAGATGCACCTGTATATGCTTTATTTTTAAGATTAGCTGTTTTTTCCAAGGCATTGTTAGATGCCAGTGTTTCCTATGCAAGGATTTGATTTCAAATACGGTATCATAACTATTAAACTATATCTTATGATTTTAAATCTGTATTTAACTTCAGAGATCTCAAAGTAAGAAGAGGTGCTAAAGTCTGATTTTGTGGTGGCTGTGCTTTAAAATAAAATTAATAAATTATAAGTTCTCGCACAGCCAAAATAGGCATGGATAACTTTAAAAGATTGATCTTTGGATTTTAAGAATTGATCTAAAGAACAAGAACAATGTTTTAAGGCATTTAGCATTAATTTAAGCTTGATTGTGAGCATTGAACAAGACTGTCTGTGTTTCTTATAGTTTAAAACTGCATTTTCATTTTGCGCACACCCTATTCAAAATTAAAATCACATAATCCTACTTCTTCTTGGAGCCTCTGTGAGCTCATGGAGCTGCACTGACAGTAGTATGTGAAAAGTTTTTGGAGGGACTACAGTGAACATGGTGTTCTGTTCTGTCGTGTGTGTGTTTAGTGGGTCTCACATGATTGCCTCACTGCCATGAGCATCATGGCACTGGAACGCCCTGCAATCATCCAGTTACAACTTTCATGAGGCATGGCTCATTCATCAAACTCCATATTAGACCTTACATGCTGCTAAAGTCATCATCCCTGCTTGTGTGTTTACAGCACAGGGGTAATTAAAATCAAGTGAGACTGGTTACGTTTTGCAGACTAACACAGGTTGTCATTGTGTGGTGGTTCTTAGAAGACGCTACTGTTGGAAGTTCAGCCTCACGCTCAGGCTGACTTTCAACAGAGAAGCCCATTGACAAGGCATGATGGGAAAGTTAGAGGTTAAAAACCCTCTTCAGAATAGCTCTCGACATTTGGTGACATTTTATGTTGTAATGTTTTTTTCTCAGAAATTGCTATTAAATTAGGCAATTAATTAAAAAGAAATGGCAAATAACACATCAAATTAAACATGACATTAAGTAGAATGACTGAAATAGTATTTTTAGTAGGAATTGTATATTTACATTAAATGTGCATTAAATAGGCCTCGAACAGTTAAATACACACACTGTACGTCAAAATTTCCATCTTTGCAAGAATACCGGTAAATATAATAATTTAGGTATTAAGTGAAAGCAAACAGCTGAGGAAGAAAAACATGTGTAACAGCATATTGGATCTGGGCAGCTCTTAAAGTGACAGCATCATTCATGTTAAACAAACAACAAAAGAGAGCAAATCTTTCACTGCTCTTGACTAAATCACTTTTGTAACTTTAATAAAGACAAAATATATATTTAATTTACACAGTGAAGAATATGCAGCGTTTTTATACATTTGATTGCTTTATACAATGTATGTAGCATTTCTTAATTATTTGTCTACTGTAGTTTTTGTCCTATTGCTTGTAATTAGTTTCTTATTCTTATTTAATCGCTGACTGTTTACTTATCTTCAGTGCGGTTTTTATTTTTATTTTTTCATTTAGGCTAGTATTGGTTTTTTGTGATATTGACACTGGTGACAAGAATTATGAAATTTCTGTGGTATCAAAAGTTTTGATATCATAAAGACCTTATTTAAAGCAAAAATAACTTTATCATTATATATACCAGGGGTTCTCAAAGTCTATATTCAAAGGTCCAAATCTGAATTTTCATCAGTGTCAAAGGTCCGGACCGGAACAATTGGTTATTACAAAACTTACATAACATGCATAACAAATAAACATACATTTTTTGAAAAAATAAAGTGCAAAAGTGGCAAAACAATTAATTTAAGTGTCAGCAATAGAGGTCGACCGATAAGGGTTTTTCTCTGGCTGGTGCCGATATTTAGAAATCGGGGCAGCCGATGGCCGATATATGATGCTGATTTTTGGCCGATATGTTTGGCCGATTTTTTTTTTTCCCCCTTTATCTCATAAAAGCGAGTTTGAGTAAGTGGCTATCAGTTTTGATTTTGTGAAAATAACGCAATGTATGGGAAACACTGGACACTGCTATAAGTCAAATGGCCATAATCTAAGTGATAACAAAAATAAGTAAATAAAAAATTACTCATATTAGCAGTGAAATGTCGTCCGATTATGCCAAATGTCATATGCTCACTGAAGGAAACAACACTGAAAATATTCATAACAAATGTCACGAAGGAAAAGTTTCAATATCTCTCCTTCGCTTTCATTTCGGACCATCTCCAAAAAGACATTAAAAAACTAAACATATGATTTACAAGTTTAACATGCGGAAATAATTAGTGTTCTTGAAATAGAAGCAGTGATATATACCGTTACCGTGAAATAAAATTACTCATATCGTGATCTAAGATTTTGGTCATATCGCCCAGCCCTATTGAATTGCTGAGTAGTGGTCGACTGATATATTGCCAAGGCCGATATATCAGCCGATATTTGGAACTTTTTAAATATCGGCATCGGCCAATAAGTTTTCCTGTTTGGCCGATGCGTTCGAGGCGGGACTTTTATTTTGACGGCGCAACAGACTTTTATTTTGACGGCGCTGAGAATGGCAGCGTTCTCGTTCTCCCTCTTGTTCGCTGTTGTCGTTAACAGTTCTGTCTAATACGGATAGAAGTCTGTCTAATAATCAGATAGAACGGTTAAACAAAGGAATTAAAATGTATACAAAAATTATTATAACGATTGGTTTTATATTATTAGTAATAGAAAGGCAAACATTATAATACTTTCTTGTTTGCCGTCAGCATTCAGCAAATACGCATTTATATCATTTAAACAAACTTTAAACTCATGATTTTAAATTATGCTGCGCTTTATGCATTTGCCCACTGCCATATTCATGTCATTTTTACTGTGTTCTGTATGTAAAATGAGTGTTACTTTGGCTTTATTTGAAAAAATATGATTCCCAATGCACACAAACTTCCCAGAATACTGAGTGCCCTGTTGGTTACAGTGCTTTCTTCCTTTTTATTTATATTTTTATTAAATATTTATTTATTTGTGAAAAATACTTTGTCATCTAAAGTATAAGTATGTTTATTAAACAAATTTATTTTTAATCCATTTTTAAACGATTTCAAATTTCTTAAATATGAATTAAAATAAATAAAATTATATCGGCTTTATATCTGTCATCGACCACCCTGCTTTCCAAGATATCGGCATCGGCTGTCAAAAAACCAATATCGGTTGACCACTATTGCTGAGATGCTGAAAAAACAATACAGGACAGAACACAGTGACCAAAGATGTCCATCTGTGTGTATATAGACTAGCTTTTCACCCTTCACAAGTGCCACTTCCTGAGAGGAGAGATCAAACTAAAATTTTTAAAAGCACTGGGTCTTGTTTTTAACAAAAGGAGTACTTCAGCCCCTCTCCAGCCCCGAAACACGCGTATGCCTGTCACCTTATGGAATGAGCCGTCATGTGTCTCCCACTCTCTCACAGTTACCAGGGGAACCCTGTCACTGTAGCAACCGCTATCTTGGTAGGAGACACGTTAATACGGAGAGGATTGGAGTTTCTCTTTCAACACCTGCAGCCCTGTTTAATGTCACTGCAGCTGTTCGGTTTCTCGCTCCCTATCTGTCATGCCCTCTTCAAACACAAAGCATCCTCTGTGGCGGCATCGCGTTAGATAAGGTGAATGGCAGATACGGCTGTATACTTTGCCAATGAACTTCAGGGAATGAAGCTATGAAAGAACAGTAATACTCTGGGTGTCAGCAGATGGCCTATCATTCCATTTGCTTTCAGCACAGAATTCTGACTGAAATGTCGGGGGAAAAGACTGTCAGTTTACTTGCCAGATACTTGTTTACCATCACATGCATATAAAAAAAGAGAGGGAAGTGAGAGAACGGGGCAGGGAGGAGAGAGAGCACTTTAAAAGGGGTGCTGTTCTACCTGTGCTGTGTGGTCAGAGCAGAGAGAATCATAGGAGATCAGCTTTCCAAAGGGGTCAGGTTTCAACAAGCATACTGGCCACACAACAAACATCAGCTGTTGTTTTCATTTTGGTTTAAGATTAAAATTACATGTTGGTTGCAACTGGTTTTGTTATTTTGGAACCTCAGTTCTTTAAACAGCTCATTTCTGTTATCATGTACAAATAAAAGACTGAAATTGAACACCAGAAGGGTCCATGGGTAACTGAAACCCTAGTCTGAATCTGACTATAGTGCCACTAGAACATCATAAAATGCAGGAGTGAACCCACTTTTTCAGCTGATTGATTTTTACATTTATTTTCTTCATAGGGATTTTTAATCAAACCATTCACGACATTGCGACATTTGATGCAAATTTTCAAACTATTTAATTGCTTGATTTGGTTCAGTTGTTTTTTGGTACTTCACCACACCATTGTAGCAGCTCTGTCACTGGCCAAACTCTATTCTGATAACCTCTACTCTCTCATGTGGAACACTAAAGCTTGACCTTTGACCTACTTTTATGTATGACCTGAATTTTGTATTTTAGAATCTTCAGTATGGAGTTTGGAATTTCTTCATATAAAAACTTGAAGCTGCAGGGTTTTTTTTTTGTATTTTATGAATTATTTGAATTTTGTATTTTAGAATCTTAAATTTGGAGTTCACAATTTCTTCATATAAAAAATTGAAGCTGTAGTTTTTTGTATTTTATATATGATCTGAATTTTGTATTTTAGAATCTTGAATTTGGAGTTCACAATTTCTTCATATAAAAACTTGGAGCTGCAGTTTTTTGTATTTTATGTATGATCTGAATTTTGTATTTTAGAATCTTGAATTTGGAGATTGCAGTTTCTTCATATAAAAATTTGGAGCTGCAGTTTTTTGTAATCTGAATATTTACAGCTAATTTCTCCTCAGAACATCATGAAATCTGCTGTTTAAAAACACAAATGTATAAAATATGCCACCATTGTTAAATGTCACATCTAAAATTCAAATGTACAAAATTCTAATTCATTTTCTACTTTCATAAATAACTAGCTGTTGACTTGTAGCTCACAAGTGTTCACTTTCTCAGTGACATGCATCTAAAAAGATTTGATTTAGACCGAAGTGAAAAGTATTTAGGAGAGTGCTAAACTGCACAAATGAACATCATGTGTCTTCTTCAGTAATATACTTGTCATCAATATTTGTGACATTTTTAGTAAAGCAGCTTTTGTTTTGTAGTATGTTTTGGCTCTTCCCGTTTCTATTCTTGGATAGTAGGAATTTTGTCTATTTTTCTTTTACCTGGGAAGTTCTTTCTATGGTGTGGAGGTATTTATGGCCAGTGACTGCCCTGGTTCTGTCATCTCTTTCTGTCTCTCGTTTGTTGACATTTTTCTGTTTGCTCAAAGAAAGGGGGCTATTTTTATACTTGCTAACTTTGACCGCAGGATGTGCTGTTGCTTTGTTCCAAAGGTTATCATCTGAGGATCTCCCTACTGGGCCTTGGCCTTTGAAGGAAATCTGTGTGTTGTGCTCCTTGCTTACGTGGCATGTCTTGCACACACTGCTGTGCGATTCTTTTATTGTTGTATTTTCACTATACCACACTGCACTGTGATTTTGAGACATTTTTAAGGAGAAGGGAAGCCAGTGATGTTAGAGTAAGTTTGTATGTTTGAACCAGTTTTGGACCTCAATCAGTTTCATGAAAGCTCACAGTAGGGCTGTGCGATTTGGGGGAAAATATCAAATTGCGATTTTTTTTTTGACAGATATTGTGATTGCGATTTGATTTGCGATTTTAAATTTGCAAAGTCTCACAGCATAACTTGAGAAATTAGACTTATTTACTTTTTATTTTTTGTAGTTCCCTCTGACTTTAAATTCTCTTATATGTTTCGAAGATGATGTTTGTTTACAAATGCTGGCAATCTGTACAGGCACATTCTGTATTTTGTGCCTGCTGTAGTCAACGGCCCACAGTCGACAGTCCAATCTTCCAAGTTCCTCTTGCAATTTTTTTCTTAACACTTACTTGTTTCTGACGATGTTTCATTTTTACACACACTGCAGGAATGTACCTTATAGTGGTGTTTTTGTTTGTTCACAGGGAGAGAAGAATGCAGGATTTGACGTTCTCTACCACAACATGAAGCATGGACAGATCGCCGCCAAAGAGTTGGCTGAGTTCGTGCGCGAAAGGTGAGGTGTTGTTTTGGGAGGAGTCGTCATGGTGATGGGGCGAGACGGTGTAACTGGTACTGTCAGGAATGTGACGTGAAATTTGTTTTCGAATCCTTTTCTACTCCTCACTTCTTGTGTTTCTAACTCACCAGCAGCAGTCGTGTTTTAAAGTGAAATTAAAGTTGGAATGTTTGTGTTATGGTAATGTTTCAAAAACATTATGCTGCATTATACTGTTCCTTGTTACTGTAATGTTAAGTTCCTTGTTATCTTAGAATGTTATATAACACTGTTACATTAATTATTGTCTTATTTTATCTTATTTCATATTATCGTTTAATGTTACATGACATACCATACTTTGTCGTTACTATCAAGCGTAGCGTTAGTTCTGGCAGATCACGTTAGTCAAGCTCGCATCAGCTGACTCTCAGCTGATCCCCATCTACCTATAGGAATACGACACCTATCTAAGCATTCATATATAAGGTCCCTCAGTATTATCAGCAGTTTTCGCATTGCTCAATAGCTAATTACCCTCCTCCATCCCCAGCTCCTCCTCTGTCAGTCAGGATTCAGCCTTCTGATTCTCCTTTGAATCAGACTAATTCTAAAATGTGTACATAAAATTATTGAACTTTAACAGTATCTGCAATACATTGATGTTGGTTCTGTTCTGTTTACCCTGGGGGGGTTATCGCTGCTCTCCCTGCTCTCATCCATGCTAGGCTGCATGGATCCGCAGGGAGTTCTTGCCCAGAACAGAACCATAC